>NC_056725.1:1920255587-1920348087 GCF_019279795.1 Protopterus annectens
ACCTAAACCTAAACTAAACTTTACATACACTACTAGCTATCCACTTACCTTAACCCGACCCTAACCCTAAAATCCGTCACTATCGCACACTCACCTAACCCGCGCCCTAACCCTAACTCACCTAACCAGCCCCCTAACACTAACCTACACACAACTGCACACTTACCTGACCCACGCCCTAACCCTAACTCACCTAACCCACCCCCTAGCCCTAAACTACACACAATAGCACACTTACCTGACCCATGCCCTAACACTAACGTCCACACAACCGCACACTTACCTGACCTGCTCCCTAACCCTAACTCACCTCACCCGCCCCTAACCCTAACCTACCCACAATCGCACACTTACCTGAGCCCGAACCATAACTCTCCAACATATCGAATGCTAAAAACAGTGAAGCCACAGCAATGGTGCACCAAATTCTTTCCCTGGGAAATAATTTGTTGTCCTGCACCTTCGCTGTTTTCAGCGTTCGACATTACAGGTTTGATATTATAACATTCAATCTTTGTAAGATTCAATGTTATACTATAGACCCGAGATGTCATTAATATTGTTGGACCAAGTTAGTAGAGGGAGAGAAACAGTAAGCAATGGAAGAGTATAAGGTTGAAGGAAGGGAAGAAGAGTGTAGGAGGGTCAAGAGAGTATAGCGAGAAAGAGTTAAGCAGTAGTGGGAGAGGGGGGTGGGAAAACTAGTAGTAGTTGAAGAGATAAAATAAGGTTTAAGTAGAGAAATGCTCAAAAGTACTACTGAGGGATAACTCTGTGCTAATGTTTAAGAGAAAGTAAATATGGGTTAGGGACTATTGTACCTTAGAACAGCTGGGTGGGTAATAGGTAGGGTGGTGACAGGTGGTTCCCTATTGCATCCTCGAAGATGCACTTACCTGAATATGTAAATTCTGACATGTCTTCATCGAACAGTGCAAACATCGATCGTCCTGAAGTGCAAAATCTGAAACATCGAATTGTCATGCTTGGACCTTCCGTGGTATAGCTCCGTAAGGTAAGTGTGTGATAGTTACGGACCTTAGCGTTAGGGTGAAGGTTAAGGTAAGTGCATAGATAGTAGTGTATGGGAGATTTAGTGTAGGGTTAGATGTAGGGTTTTTTTAAGTGTATGTGTGTGGATTATTTATTTTGTTTGGGTATAGCTTGTTAAGGTAAGTGTGCGATAGTTACGAACTTTAGGGTTAGGGTGCAGGAAGTGCATAAATGGTGGTATATGTAAAATTTAGTGTAGGATTTGAAGTAGGGTTTTGGTTAGTGTATGTATGTGTTTATTTAGTTTGTTTGTGTAGGTAGTATGTAGCGGGTGGTGGGGTGGGACAACTATGACGGTTCGAGCTTTTGAATTTCGTGGTTTAGGGTGTTCGGTGTATTCGCAGTTCGTGGAATATGTGTCTGTGTTTATGTATTCAGTTACTAGGGCTTTCGAGCTTTCAATATAGACCCACGACAGGTACATGTCAGTGAATTACTCACATAGCTCTTCAATTGTTTTTTGAAAAGAGAGGAAGAGTGTATAGACCATAATTTGTTAGGAAGCTTATTCCAAGTTTGAGACATAGAGCATTTATAAAGTAATTTGTTTATATTTTGTTTGGGCTGTAGGTATCAAGAAGGTGTTGGTCAGTGCTGCAGAGAGATTGGGAGGGTTTGTATGAGGATCGGAGGGTAGATAGGGAGGGCAGTCAGCAGGTTTGTGGAGTAGAAAATGTCATTTGAAAGTCAGAGTGTTGGAGCAGTTGAGGGAATTCAACCCACTACAGTTGTTTGAGGGCTAGACAGTGGTGGGATTTATAGGGAAAGTTACAGGCAACTCTAGCTCTGTTGTAGGTTTGATTGCATTTGGTTAAAAGATTTGCTTGGAGGTGGACAAATATAGGGGAAGCGTAGAGTAGGCAGGGGAGGAGGTACACTTGAACTAGAGAGGTCCTTGAGGAGATTGATAAGAATTTTTTGTTTGTGTACAATAGACCAAGTTTTTGATTGGTGGTCTTAATGGATTGTTGGATATGAAAGTCAAATTTCAGGTTATCGTCTATTGTGATACCAAGAAGTTTGGTATGTGAGTCAGCATGAATGATAGTATTATCTAGGGAAAATGAAGGATGTCTTAAGGTTGGCCATGGATTTTGGGAGGAAAAGTAGTAGCTTGGTTTTCTTTGGATTAAGGATGAGTTGATTACTAATTAGCCAGTGTTCAATGGTGTTAAATGAAGTTTGTGTAACAGAATGGAGGTCATTAGGGTTGTCGGAGAGGGTAATAAGAGTTGAGTCATCTGCATACTAGATCAGAGAAGATGTACAGCAGGCAGAGAAAAGATTATTAGTAAAAATATGGGTTTACATTATATTACAGTAAAAATATGGCATTACATTATATATAATTAGCTTGGGTGTGGGAGGTGTAGGGAGGCTTCCACCCCTGCAAAAGTTTGTTGTTGCTGTTTGTTGTAGTTTTATTTTACTTTTGGTTGTTTCCTTATGCTAACTGTAGAAGATCCCAGAATGGCCAGCAGGTATTAGGTTATTTGTATTTTTGAAAGTGCAGTGTCGTTAAACTGCACTGTCACTTAAGTAAGTTCGGCTTTTTCAGTTTTGAAGAGGTGTATTTTCAATGAACAAAAGTAGACCCATATATATATATATATATATATATATATATATATATATATATATACACATACATCTATAGATAGATATAAATGTATACACACACACACACACACACACACACACACACACACACACACACACACACACAACCACACTGAAAGCATAACCAGGACCCTTTATATTACATCATGCAGATATATACCTCTCAACTGTCCAGATTTCTACAGAAAGTCTAGATTTTTGCATCAGATTTTTGGCTGCTCCTTTTAAAATTTGTGTTTTTCTGGCAACCTACAAATGGCTGAAGTAACTAAATAATGACATACATTTACGTTTCACACTTCATATCATTCAGAAAATTCAAGCTAATACAAATGGTATTATTCTATTCTAAGTTTATATGAGCAATATTTCAAATCTGTTTCTATTTTTTGGGTCTTTGCCCCACCCCCATTATTTAAGGTTTTGGCCAAATTTTTGTGTCGAGAGGTCTGCAGATCATGGTGCTATTGTAGTTCAGTACTTGTCAAGTTGTTTTCTAGCATTCCAACTTCCTACAAGTAAATCCCACAAGGAAATAGAGAGTTACAAAACAAGACAAATGATATGTAGGAAGACAGGTGAATATGGCAGAATAAATGAACAGTCCATGCAACATGATATATTTACATGCACTACAGTCCATATAATTTCAATATTATTGGTATTATAATTCAAATTAGAGCAAACAATTGCATTTTGGAATGTATTGTTTTTTACTTTGTGACCATGTGAGGTATAGCCAGCTGTGCTAGGAGAAGTAATGCAGTGGATGTGTAACATATGCCAGTACAGCTAGCTAAAAGTTTGTAAAGAATTACATGTCATTTTATATCAAACTGATTTGTACAGATACTTGTGTTGAAAAATATACCAACGGTGGGTCCTGATTATATTACAACTGATTAAATGTATATCTTTTAGGGGAGGATATTGGAAGAGAAGAGGTTAATCTCAGTCCAGCTAACTTTGAAAAATAGTAAGAAATTAAATTATTTAATTTAGGCCATAAAGATTGTATCTTACAGTTCTGATTGCAGCCAGAGATAAATTGTCTGGCAAAACAAGTACTAGAAAGCCTTCTGTATTGTCTCTGTCAGGGAACTAATTGTTACTCTGGAAGAATGGAAGTGTTTTATGGCTTTATGACTTCCAGAAGCTGCAACAGATCTTAGGAAGCTCTATGCATGTGTATATTATTGACACATATGTGCTAAATCCTGCCAGTTTCTAGACATGGGAATAGCATAGGAACCAGAAGTCAGATGACCACATGTATGTGATGTCTTTCTGTAATCCATCACTAAAATGATATTTTAATACTAGATGAGATGGAAGTCTCAGAGTACTCTGTTTTTTGGAACCTGACAAGGAAGGACCCCTCACATACTTCATCTTGTCTTGCTCTAGTAAATGAACCAGGGATTAGCAATTCTTTAGATCAGTCAGGAAAATATAGTGAGATTAGTTAAGTACTGTTTTTCTGTACTTGTGTGAATGTATTCATCTGTGTTATTTTAATAGTTCCTGTGACTCAAACTCTGGTGTTTATTGTAACTAGATATTTAGTATTTTTATATTCACTTATTATTTATTATTAAATATATTTAAACTTTATACTGTGGCTGGTCCTTTAGAGGATATTTAAACATTAAAAGGGCTTACATCTATTTGGTGACACTGGTCACTCCTGGAAGCCTTACTGCATGGCCAAACACTATCATTTGTATTAAAATTAATTTCCCTCAATATAATTGGCTATCCTTCCAAGATCATTAAAGTAGCTGGCTTTGGAGTGTCTAGTGGCAGTGTATCTATCTTATAGTCTGGGCAAAAGGGGGCATAGCTATTAAATCTGTGCCATCCTTTCCCGTGTGTGTCTGTGCATGTGTGTGAAAATCAGATCTCAGAGTGTGTGTGTCAGCTACTTGGATCAGGGATACAAAGCACGGGTTTCACAGAGAGAGTGGTGGAGGACTTGACTTGGACAGTTGGCTGAGGTTTCAACTCTATAACTGTGCCAGTGGGGAGTCTTATTGGGAATCTGGAGAGAGAGGGAAAACCAGTCCCTTGACTGAGTGTTCCCTGTCTGCTTAAAAGGGAAATTGTGCTTGATGCAGAGAACTGCATCTGGAAATAATGGGTGTATCTATTTTTTATTTTTTTTTTTTGCAAGTGAATGTCCCTCTCCAGTGTCTGTGGTGAGGATTAAGGCTCCTTGATTACTGGCCCAGAGAGAGGACATCACTGGCTTTTAAACTACATGTAACCTCATTCAATTTATCTTTTTTTCTTGCATCAAGTTGTCCCCTTAAGATGAATGCCCAACAACCCATGGGCAATTGCTCTGGTGCCCTATTTTATAGGAATCCAGGTGTTTGGAACAGAACACTTCAGTCATCATCTTAAAGTGGGGTTGAGGGTTCCATTTTAAAGCAAAAGATGGTGCAGTGTCATGCAGCATTGCAATGCAAGGTGCCAAGTATGTTTTCCCTCACTGGTCATGACTGCTATATACTTGCCAGCATCAATGCTATACAGTTCTCCAATAGAAGAGTCCTGTCACAATAATGTGCATTTCCATCCATCTGAAAAAGAGGAATTATCCCCCCTATCTTTCATTTGCTCATCAGATGTATTTACACCAGGAACACCGCCAGTGTAGTCTGGTTCTATTAAAGTGCACCATTGCACTGAATCAGTGCATGCACCTTGGTCATAATACAACCTGAAATCAGTACATACACCTTGGTCATAATACAACCTGCACCATTACACTGAATCTGTGTATAGACCTTGGTCATAATACAACCTGCACCATTGCACTGAATTAGTGTATATACCTTCATCATAATACAGCCTGCCCCATTACACTGAATCAATGTATACACCTTGGTCATAATACAACATACACCACAACCTGCACCATTACACAGAATCAGTGCATACACCTTGGTCATAATATAACTTACACCATTACACCAAATCAATGCAGACACCTTGGTTGTAATAGAACCTGTACCAGTACTCTCAATAAGTGTGTTCACCTTGGTCATAACACAACCTGCACCATTAGAATGAATCAGTGAATACAGCTTGCTCATAATGCAACTTGCATCAGTACACTGAATCAGTATATACACCTTGTTCATAATAGGACCTGCATCATTATATTGAATCAGTGTATATACCTTGTTCATAATTGAACCTGCACCATTACACCTTGTTCATAATAGCTTTACTAAATGCAGATAAACCATAGGTTGCAGTACTTCTTTGCACAACTGTTAAGCAGAATACCATGAGGCAATGCTCCAGAACTTATAATGTTGGCAAAAGTAAAAAGATCTATAATGCTTTTTCTATGCATTCAGCAGCAGAAGGATGTAGCAGCAAGAACAGATATTTTTCTGGCACATACATGGGAAATATTATGGCTGAAAGACCTGTTATCCTCAAAACAGGCAGCACTAATCCTCACTGCTTAGGCTTTGTACTGTATCTTCAGGTTAGAGCTGAAGACTGAGAAGTTTATAGTTAGCATGTGTTCTAATTTTATCAGCATATAGTTAATACTCCTAAGTAAGCTTCACATGGTTAAGAAGTGGAAATCCTCATGTGCAAGCTGAACTAATTATATGACCTGAAACTGTCATCCTTGAAACATATGATTGAGTAGTTCCATAGCATGGAATGTTTCTGATCTGCATCAAAGCCATTCTGTAAAACAAAAAAAAAAACATTTAAAATTACTTTTACAAATATGCCTTCTATAGTGTGTGTGTGTGTGTGTGTGTGTGTGTGTGTGTGTGTGTGTGTGTGTGTGTGTGTGTGTGTGTGTGTGTGTGTGTGTGTGTCTGTGTCTACATGCTTATGTGAACTTGTTTTGTTTAGTTAAGTACTGATTTTCTCCCCAGTTCTCCGAATAACTATATTATTTAAAGGTTTACTTTAATTTCAAAATGTTTGAATGTCCTTGACAAAAGGGAAAAATAATTCATCACAATGAATGTTACTTTTCCATCCTTCTGGGTTTTGTATAGTTTCTCTTCATTAATTAAAAAGCAGGTTACAGTTGATATCTTTGGTTAAGACCTTAACTAATTTGTAACATTATCAAATAAGATTACATGAAGAAGTCATTTCCTTATAATAATACCAGTTGTTACACATCTCTGTTAATAGCTTCCTCTTCCTGTTCCTTTATTTTGTGACAATAGCCTGCAAAGGAAAACTAACTCTGAAAAACGTCATTAACTTCTGATTATAGAACTCTGGTTCTAACACTCTCCCCCAGCCAGACTGGTATTATCTCAGTTATACATCATGGTTGGCACATATCGTGTCTAAGTCTTAACTGTACATTTTTGCCTGCAGATGTCAAACAGTGTCAATCTTTTACATATGACTTGACTCACTTTATAAGTTTGTTTATTTGAAACTATTTGCCAAATCTTGTTTTCCTTACTTTAATTCTAAATCACTTCTCCGTGTGCATGTTTCTTATGTGTTTTTTATGAAAATTCAAAAATTCTGAATCCTGTTCTATTTATGTTTATGCATTTTGTGGAGCTTTTTCCCTCGGGCATGCACTGAAAATGGGCTCTTTCTGGCCCAGTGGACTATCCCGGTAAACAAACGCCAATAAACAAACAAGAAAATAAATAAATAAATGCTGCACAGAAAATATCTTGCAACACTACATTTTATTAGGAGGAATTTGCTATAAACATATTTTTCTATTCCCATTTGATCTCAGGACACAATAACCTTCTGTTCTTCTCTTAATGTTACAAATAAAATCTTAACATACAAATTCAAAGCATTAGGGCCTTTATGTACTCTTTGTACGACTGGGTTCTGCAGTGTTTTTCTGCTGACTTTTTTAGTATTTGGCTTTGCTTAGTAGCTTTAAATTTATGGCAGCAATTAAACAGCATGCCCCTGATGTACACATATTCAGAGTGAAACCTGAAGAGTCCTAATCTGTAAGCCATGGTGTCCAAGGCTGCTCTTGTATTATTACTTTTGCGCTTTGTCCCTTAAAGAATGCTACAGCTCACTCCACATGTACCTGACACAGGAATGAGTGATTCCTTTTCATCAGTACTGGCTGGACTTAACTTTAATTTAAGGAATATGTCACTGTCAACTCAGACCTCCTCTGCATCACAGTGTGGCGTAGTATCAGAGTCAGAGACAGAATGTGTGGGGGTGCTGAAGATGGAGTGAGATTAGAATTTGTCAGTCTAAATATAGCTGATCCTTTGAAATGCTAGTATACATTTTTTCATGCTTTATCACTTCCCTCCCACAGTTTCAGTTTTTCAGCAGTGCTGCTCCCTCAGTAGAATTTTTAAGAAGCCTTGCAGGAAGCAAACAAGCATAGTCTTCATTAATACTCTCTTCTGCACAATGTGTCTGGCAATCGGCTGCTCATCAGCACTTTAAATCTGCAGAGCTGATCAGTTATTGGTTTGCTTACCAAATGTTGCTTCTCAGCTTTTGCTGTTATTCTAAAATGGAAATTATATTGATTGTGTGCTAGAAAATGTCCTTGGACTACATGCATAGGGCATTGTTCTTTTCCTGCTGCCCTTAAAGTTGTGTAAAAATCCATGGAATGTTTTGGCATTTTACCTCATGGAAATGGCTAGTGATGACATCCAGGAAGGAGAAGGCACTGTCAGCTGTCTCTTCAAAGACTCTGATGAAATGCTGTCAAACCTAGGATAATAAAAGGCAACACCACTCCCAGCTATGGGCATATCTTTCATATGATACAGGTTGTGATTTGTATTCCAGCAAGCAGAAATAATGAGGCCTTGTAGGAGCTTAATAAGTGATAAAAGCAGAGCTCATTCAAACGAGACCAACATAATCATGGAATTGGAACACATATAACAGGGAGCACGGGTCCAGAGGTTTTACACTGCTTTTAGTTGTGTTGACACAGAAAAGTGTTATCCATGATTACATTGTCTCCTCTGTGTTTCAGAAATCCTAATTTTCCTCCAGCCTTAGATTTACTACATTTGGGCAATGCACATTAGTTTCCAGTGGCATGAAACCATCTTCCTCACTCATAAACAGTTCTTCTAAGGCTATATTTTCTCTCTACCTTAAGTATAATTTCAGAATAGGTACTCATATTTGAAATAATAACAAACAAATAAAACCAGAAGTAGCAGAACTGAAGGACCAATTTGGTAGATAACAAATGCAACAACAACAAAACCCAAAGGATCCACCACGGCAGAGTAAAACCAAAACCTTTAATAACCAGAATCAAGTAATCCAACTCTTTTTTCAAATCCAAGTACAAAACATAATAAAACTCACAACCTATTTAAAAAAACACACTCGACCAATAAAATTGCAATACAGCACACACCTCCAGAAGGTCCAATCAATTCAATTCCAAGGTCTACGCCCTCTGAGAACAGGCTTTAGTGGTAGAACACTATTAACTTTACCCCCCCTCTCACCCCCTAAAGAGCCCATCTCTATACCGGAAGAATGCAAAGTTCCTGTAATCACGACTGCACAGGTAAAAAACACACTCTCCAAAGCCAAGAACACAGCATCCATGGGACCAGACAACATCCCAGTCTATGTTCTACATGAACTACAGAACGAACTGGCACCCCACCTAAGTGCCATGTTCAGTCATAGCATCACCTCAGGCTTTGTGCCTGCTGAATGGCACACAGCAATGGTTATCCCACTCCACAGGGGGGAGCCACCATGGACCCCGGAAACTACTGCCCCATTAGCCTGACAAGCCTGGTCTGCAAGGCCATGGAACGTATCATCATGGAACTTATAAACAAAGATATTGGTAATCTCCAAATTCTGGATTCCACCCAGTTCAGGTTTGTAAAAGGCAGATCATGTCTCCTAAACCTGATAGACTTCTTTGAAGCAGTCACCAAAGCCGTAGACAAGGGTAAGCTGGTTCACACAGCCTATCTAGATCTTGCCAAGGCTTTTGGCACCATCCCCCACTCTGGAATTATAGATAAACTCACAAAACTAGGTATAAATCCCTATGTCACAAGATGGGTTGCCAACTGGCTCACTGACAGAACCCACACTGTGAAAGTAGCAGACTCCAAATCCGACTTCAAACCAGTGACAAGTGGAATACCACAGGGTTCAGTCCTGGGTCCTCTCCTGTTTGGTATCTACTTCTCTGAAGTACAGGTTAACACAGAAGGTCTTTGGCTAACGAAGTTCTGAGATTACTGCAAACTAGGAGCCATAATTGAAACTCCTAACAATGTGGACATCCTACAAAAGGGCCTCACTGAGACAGATGCCTGGTGTCAAAGCCATGGCCTCAAGCTCAATGCCAAAAAGTGCATTGTCATTCCCTTTGGTAAAAACTCTGTACCCATGAACTACAACATAGGCGGTAGTATACTTACCACTGAAAGTGTGATGAGACCTTGGGACACAGGTGGACAGTAGTCTCTCCTTTGATAATCACATCGCCACAGTAGTCAGGAAATCCTTCTACGTGGCACATCTCATCACAAACGGTTTCTCATCCAGAAAAAAAAAGGTCATTGTTCCCCTCTACTCATCACTCATTAGACCCATTATAGAGTACAATGCTCCTTTTGGTATGTACCTCACAAGACATCTACAACAACTGGAAAGGCTGCAGAAGTACCTCACAAAGAAGATTACCGGCCTCAAACAAATACCCTATGCAGACTGTCTCAAAAAACTCCAGCTTTACTCCGTTGCATATCACCTACTCAGAGGTGATCTCGGCCTAACATACAAAGCTATGTCAAACCCAGAGCTGTTGGACATGCTCCACTTAAAGAAATCCCAATCCCTTTGAGCTACACGCTCTAGGGACCTAAACCTTGTCACCACATTAAACAGAACATATCGGAGGGATAGATTCCTGTCCCACAGACTTCCCATACTCTGGAATAAACTACCTATCTATATCAAACAAAGCTCCTCATTAGCACTCTTTAAGAAAAATCTTGATGATTGGATGGGAAATAGGAAATTCACCCCGGGGATCACCTCTGTGGCTCTGCTCGACAGTGGCACAGGAAAATAATTTTCTTGGGTGGCAAAAGCCAGGGTACCTTTTTGGCTGGGCTTGTATAGGCCCCAGGACCGATAGCCTAGTACCTACCTATGAACCTAAGCCCTGGCATTCTGTCAGCCTGCAATCCAGTTAACTTCAATCTGTTGTTTTGAGGTAAATATCACTCCCTCTTCTGGTCAACGTACATAACTGCAGGACCATAAATTTAAAAGTATGTCCCATATTTGTCTTAACATGCTGTGCCAGCACATTATGTTCACCACCAGTCCTTATGTCTCTGCAGTGCTGGAGTACTTGAAAGCATTTCTCCTGGATATTAAAGGTTTTACTCTTACTCTGCCGTGGTGGATCCCTTGGGTTTTGTTGTTGCTATATTTGAAATAATGGTAAATCTTACAACAGCTTGTTTGTTTGTTTGTTTGTTTGTTTCTTTCGGCTTTTCCCGGTTAGGGGTTGCCACAGCGGAACTCCGGTCTGCTAATGATTGGCAGTAGATTTTGACGTGCTGGCTTGCCGGGCCTAATGCACAACCTTCAACGAAGGAGCGCCCATTCACGCATGTCACCATACAGAACAGAAGACGCTCTAACTGAGAATCAAACGGGCAACGTCTAACTGTGAGGCGACAACGCTACCGCAGCACCACCACTGCAGTGCACGTAAATCTTACAACAGCTAAATTATTATTTTCTGATAGCAATTTATTTCACTTAGCAAGTTCTCAATAAGATATCCTAAAAAAGTTTGAAGTGTAAAAAATTTCACTCTGGCTGTGTTCCTAAACAAGAAATTAAACCTTTTGAATTCTGTCCTCACTTCATGTAATTAAACATGTCTTTGGGGAGTATCTAGACACAAACATACTTATGCACGCATAAACAGACACACACATTCACATACAGTTTATTTACTGTTCATGGCAAAGGACTTTCCTCCAGAAAGAATAAGCATGTTTGTCTCCTCAGTAGGAATTATCATATTTATGGGATCCCCAAATATGCAGACAGACAACATGACTATGAGAGGGCATGAATGCAAAGTTAAAAATGAAATGAAAATATATTATTCACCACTTCTAAAAACAGTTATTTATAGGTTCATAGGTCCATAGGTATGTACTAGGCTAATGGCCCTGGAGCCTTTATAAGCCTAGCCCATAAGATTACCCTGTCATTGTGCCACCTGACCATAGTTCCCAGTGCCTCTGTCGAGTAAAGCCACTGGAGTGATCCCTGGGGTGAATTTTCTGTTTCCCATCCACTCATCAAAATTTCTCTTGACAAGGGCCAGTGAGATGCTCTGCCTAACATGTATGGGAAGTCTATTCCATAGCATGGGCAGTCTCTGGATTATGAACCTGTCCATCCAGCATGTTCTGTTGATGTGGTAATTAGGCTTGAGGTCTCTGGAGGGTGTGTTGCGGAGGGATTGGGATTTCTTTAGATGTAGCATTTCTAACAGAGCTGGGTCAGACATGGTTTGCAAGTCAAGCAGAGATCGCCTCTAAGCACACGATATGAGACAGAGAATAGTTGGAGTTTTTTTAGGCTGTCCATATAGGACAAATGTTTAAGGCCTAGGATCCTCTTTGTGAGGTACTTTTGTGGCCTCTCCAATTGTTGCAGGTGTTTAGTGAGGTACATGCCAAATGGGACATTGTACTCAATGAATGGCCTAATAAGGGAAGAGTAGACAATGACCTCTTTCTTCCTGGATGCAAACCCGTTAGTAATGAGATGTGCCACATAGAAGGACTTAAGGAACCACATTGGCAATGTGAAATGTAAATTTAATTTAAATACTGAATCTGACTATCTAAGTTGAATCTTTTTAGCAGTGGTAAGATAAAATCATCATTACACATAAGATCCATCAGCAGTAAAAAAACATTCCATTACTATTTTATTACCAACTTTATGAGATAATGCCACCATATAATGTTAATATAACTATAGTATACGAGTGGGATATCCACAGAGACCACCTAAACATAATTTCTCATTTCAGTGATAAGTAAACAAACAGACATAGCAAGTAATCTTAATAAACAAAATAAACATTTTTTTTCTTGAGCAGCTGGAAAATAAACCTACTAGAATATATAGCATTCCTGACCTGATTCCCACAAACATGGCTACCTTTTGCACTGGTCCCCAATATCTCCTTCAGTGAAGTTTAACAATAAACGTGTGACCTCTCCCTCAAACTCCCCAAAACTCCTACAGCAAACCCCACTGAAGTTAAAGACTGCAGACATTCCAACTTCATCATACTATGGGACAGAATATCACAATTCACTTATGACTGTACTATCAGACCTTAATAAAGCAGAAAGATTCACTAAAGAATTCTACACCCATTTAGAAAAATGCGTAGCGACAGCAGTCCCTACCAGAACCCAGTATTATGGGAAATTCAAAAATGAAATACTCTGGTTATGTGCCACCATGACTAAATTATAAAACAAACAAACAAATATAATTGAATTAAATTATTTAGAAAATCCAAAAAAAAATCTTAACAGGGATAATATCAAAAGCATTACAAAAAAAAAAAAAAACTGAAGAACAATATTTCTGATCCACTGCAGGAGCCTGTGAATGTAGGCTAGCCTCTGATGACAAAGATAATTATAAATCCTTCCTAGGCATTGTTACAAAACTAAACAAGCAATCTCCCACATTGCTCAGACATAATTACTTTAACAGGGCATTGTCTTCTGACTCAAAAAACATTGCCAAAATACTTGTAAACAGAGTGCCCAGCCCACTTCACTCCCAACACCTCAGTGCAAAGCCCTGAAATATCTGAATGCTTTACTGCTCCAGTTATCTCTCTAAATATTATTTATTGATAGTGGTAGTCAGCACCTAAAATACTTCCACCATGGGATCTCATAATATATCGAGTTGCTTAATAAATAGTGTTTAAAATGCCCTCCTCAAATTGTTTAACCTAAGTTTAGCTACTGTTTTTAACCCTGATGAGGCAGAGATGTCCCATCGTAAGGGTGGAATTACAACTAACCAAGGTAATTACTTTCCTACCAGCTTGATAAGCTTCATCTACAAAACAGTGAAACATACTCTAACTGACCTCATAAACTGTGATTATAAGAGTCATGTTAGACTTGACCCCCAGCACTTTGGTTTTGTGAAGGGTAAATCCTGTCTACTTAGATTTCTTTGACAGGGATGTTTTAAAACGTGAACCATATTTGGTAAGGTGGGCAGCAAATTGGTTGAAAGAGAACCCACTCAGTGATAGCTGCAGGTGCTTCATCACAAAGTATGACAGTGACCAGCCTTGTCCCTCAAGGCTCAGTTCTGTCACCTCTCTTTTTTGATATTTACTTCTCAGATCTTCAAGCAGAGAACCAAGACCTCAACAAAGACTGCATATAATTACAATCTGTGGGTTGTTAAGTCACCCTATGATACTGAAACTCTCCAGAATGAAATCACCTTTGTATACTCATGGCATACTAGAAGTGGGCTCAAACTAAATGCTAAAATGTTTTATCATACTAGAAAATACACTACTTCATAACCAAAATGAAGTTAGAGACCTACATACTTGGGTTGATAGCTTCCTCTGTTTTGACCATCAATGTTACATTAGTTTCAGGAAATCCTTTTAAATAACCCAGCTAATTATCAAAGGAATGTCATCAAGGTCTAAAGAGGAAATTATTTCTTTATATTTAACATTGCTCATGTTAACTACTGAGTACAGTTCTCCATTTCATATACACCTTACTAAACATATCAAACAATTAGAAAGACTACAAAGGCTCCTGACCAAAATGTTCACAGGCTAAAAGTCCCTGAGCTACCAAGAGAAGATGAAAGCTTTATCTCTTTATTCAGTGTCTTACAGAGTTTTGAGGAGAGTTCTCTGCCTCACTTACTGAGTCATTAGGGTCCCAACTATCCTGTTTTTTCTGCAACTCTAATATCTCCACCAACACTAAAACCAGGGACCTAAGCCCTCACCAACAGATAAATAAAACATGATGGAGGGATAGGATTATAACCTGTCATCTCCCAAATCACTGGAATAAACTTTCCATGCATGTCAAGCAGTGTGACTTACTACCTTCCTTTAAATATAAACAAGATGACTGGATGGCTGTCCACAAATTTACTCCCAGACTGACTGATATGTCCTTTCTGGAGTAAAGAGGCACTGCCTGAGGCAAAGTGCAGGCAAGGCAAGAATGGTAAAGAGGCTCAGTGGCCTTGGAATATGTAGGGATCAATAAATCCGTGAAAAAGTGTCACAGTGGCAAGAACAGTAAAGCTGACTGTCAGTGACACTAAGCAGACTTGTACCATACCTCTCTTAGTGCAAGACATCTGGACAAAGCCTAAAATAATGGGATACAAAGTTCCAAAAATAGAGACAGACTAAAAATGTTCTTATAAACTTAGAATGTTGCTAGAATAACAGGATTTGTGTTAGCATTCCTTTTCTAAAGGATATAAAGTCTGAAACTTAAATGTATGCCATTATTTAGTGACTTCAGTCTTCAATGATTTGCCAGAAAACCACACATTTTATGAGGAACATACCAAAAGTATGAGGTAAAAATCTGGACATCTGTAAAAATCTAGACAGTTGAGAGGTATGACTTGTTCTTTTGACTACCTCTGTGTGGCTAGGTATGCAAAAATATACATTAAATAGTTTAATCATTTCTGCATACTATGAGTGGGTGAAGCATACTGCAAAAGCAATAGGTGACATTATAAAAGAAATGTAAAAAAATATATATTATCAAATTAATATATATAATCACTGCTTGGCCACTTGTGATATTGGCTTTACCAAATACTAGTAAGATTGCCACATTTTCCTTTGCCCTGTATGAAATAAATATTGCTGAAATTAAAAACAAGAAATTAGGAAAATCAACACAGCAAACAATACCTCTGCATTAATAAAGTTTTGAAGTAACTGAATCCAGAAGTTTTCAGCTAGTATACCTGTAGCTTTCCATGAGATTTTATTGGATAAAAACACAAGTGCAAATATGTTTTCCATTAAATTGTTGTATAAGAGATTGCAGCTATCCCCAAGAGATAGTTTCTAATTTATCTCTGCCATAGGATTTGCAGCAGTCACATAATGCCTGTAGAAGTCAAATGACAGATACAGATAAATAAAACATGATGGAGGGATAGGATTATAACCTGTCATCTCCCAAATCGCTGGAATAAACTTTCCATGCATGTCAAGCAGTGTGACTTACTACCTTCCTTTAAATATAAACAAGATGACTGGATGGCTGTCCACAAATTTACTCCCATACTGACTGATATGTCCTTTCTGGAGTAAAGAGGCACTGCCTGAGGCAAAGTGCAGGCAAGGCAAGAATGGTAAAGAGGCTCAGTGGCCTTGGAATATGTAGGGATCAATAAATCCGTGAAAAAGTGTCACAGTGGCAAGAACAGTAAAGCTGACTGTCAGTGACACTAAGCAGACTTGTACCATACCTCTCTTAGTGCAAGAAATCTGGACAAAGCCTAAAATAATGGGGTACAAAGTTCTAAAACTAGAGACAGACTAAAAATGTTCTTATAAACTTAGAATGTTGCTAGAATAACAGGATTTGTGTTAGCATTCCTTTTCTAAAGGATATGAAGTCTGAAACTTAAATGTATGCCATTATTTAGTGACTTCAGTCTTCAATGATTTGCCAGAAAACCACAAATTTTATGAGGAACGTACCAAAAGTATGAGGTAAAAATCTGGACATCTGTAAAAATCTGGACAGTTGAGAGGTATGACTTGTTCTTTTGACTACCTCTGTGTGGCTAGGTATACAAAAATATACATTAAATAGTTTAATCATTTCTGCATACTATGAGTGGGTGAAGCATACTGCAAAAGCAATAGGTGACATTATAAAAGAAATGTAAAAAAATATATATTATCAAATTAATATATATAATCACTGCTTGGCCACTTGTGATATTGGCTTTACCAATAACTAGTAAGATTGCCACATTTTCCTTTGCCCTGTATGAAATAAATATTGCTGAAATTAAAAACAGGAAATTAGGAAAATCAACACAGCAAACAATACCTCTGCATTAATAAAGTTTTGAAGTAACTGAATCCAGAAGTTTTCAGCTAGTATACCTGTAGCTTTCCATGAGATTGTATTGGATAAAAACACAAGTGCAAATATGTTTTCCATTAAATTGTTGTATAAGGGATTGCAGCTATCCCCAAGAGATAGTTTCTAATTTATCTCTGCCATAGGATTTGCAGCAGTCACATAATGCCTGTAGAAGTCAAATGCTTCAGGAAATAGAACAAGTGGCAGTCAAGGAGTGAGGTGCATGTAGACAGTATTAAAATGAAATTTCAGATGTCTGCACAGGTTTCTCCAGATAACTTAAGTACATATTCCAGATAATAATTACTTGGTTGAAGCATTTATGAGATCATGTGAATGCAACATTTATGATGCTTTATCTGTTGAACATAAGAAATTAATCTATAAGTTAAATTATGGTGAATGAAAAGCTCTAAAAGAGTTATATGAATCAACCAAAATTGAGATCCACCCTGTGGATAAAGGTGGAGCCATTGTAGTGATGGACAAAAGTTTTTATTATGATAATATTGTTCTTATGTTATCTGACAACACTTATGAAGTTCTTATGAAATATCAAGTGAACTTATTGACTGAAAAAGTTAAAATTGATTTCTATGATTTTTATATGGCTGGGTTATTACCACATAATTTGTGTTTTCTTGTGGAATATCCAGTGATACCTGCAATATATGGACTTCTCAAAGTCCATAAAAATGTGAATACCCCCTATGAAACTGATTAGTCTCTAGTCAAGGGTGGATAACTGAAATGTATCTATTTATGTTGAAAGAATGTTGCTTCCTCTCTTAGATAATATTGATACAGTCTTTAAGGACACTAGACACATTGTTACCAGTTT
The DNA here is from genome assembly GCF_019279795.1 of Protopterus annectens. Classification (NCBI taxonomy): domain Eukaryota; kingdom Metazoa; phylum Chordata; order Ceratodontiformes; family Protopteridae; genus Protopterus; species Protopterus annectens. The sequence continues at coordinate 1,920,273,303 of NC_056725.1, forward strand.
GTATAACTGGAATAATGGTTCTAGTAATAGTAGTGCTGATTTCCTAGTGACACTTAATGTGAACTCATAGGTCACCATTATACATAATGATATAGGGGTGGAAAACATTAGCTCTTGTCATGTTATATGGATTATGCGAATAGCAAGATGAGTCTTATTTGTTGGTTGTTTGATCTTATTCTTATGAATAATGTTTTCATTTTTAATAATAAATTTAATTTTTTGAAGATGGGTGTAGCTATGAGTACAGTGTATGCCAATAGCTATGCAAACATGGTGCTAGCATATTGGGAATTGAATATGGTTTTAAGGGGGAATGCTTTTGCAGATTATATTAAATATGGGTGTTTTGTTGATGACATATTTCTTATATGGAATGGATCTTTAGAAAGGCTGTATGAATTCATTGCATATTTGCGTGATACTACTACATTTCTGATATTTAGTGTCAAATATTCATATTCACAGAAAGAATTTTTAGATGTGTTGACTAATAAATGGATGATGATGGAAAAATTACTACTACTGCAGGGATGTAAGAAAAATAGTACATTATGTAGGACTACCATGCATCCAGGTTACACAAAGAATGTCCTTAGGGGACACTTTATCAATAGTGATGATGTAGAAATCTGTAGAGTCTTTAAAATAGTATGAGGTTGGTATAATAGTTAATGTGTTTACTTTGCTGACATAAGAAGCAGGGTTTGATACTCACATGGGATAATTAGCAAGGCTTAAAATGACCCACAAGGAGAGTTAGCCTTATACTAATATGTGAACCTAAGAAGGATTTTTTTAGATAGAGGTTATTCGGATATTGAGATTGATGCAGTTATTGAAGATGTGCTGTCACATAAATGGTCTTATGCTAAATCCTATGAATAAAAAATGGCACACAAGGAGCTGGAGAGCAGCTGATGCAAATAAAAAAGTTGAATGATGTCACCAAGTAGATTTCAAGCACAAAGATTTATTCCACACAAAAATCCAGGTTATATGCACAAGTTTTTATCCTTGCTCAGTCAGGAACGTCTACAAAGTAATTTAGTTAGTCATATACACTTCATTTAAATACATGAATGGCATATAATCACTCCTAAAAACACACACCCTTATTTACATAACTAATAGGATATATCTTAATAAATGGATAAATACATGAATAAATATACTCTATCTCATACATAAACATAATACAATGACTAAAACATATTATTTAATGTTAATATAAAACATAAAACATATAAAACACTTCTATATAAAATTCATCTTTCCAGAGCTTTTAGTTTTAAAAAAACATGCAAGTGAAAAACTGTCATTCAGTCCTGGCCATTGTAGAGAGTTCATCCTTAGTTGCCATAGGGCTTCTTGTTTTTCTAGTATTAATGCCCATGGTCCACCCCTTATATCTGGTGTAATTACCTCCAATATTCCAAATTTAAAACTATGGTCAGGATAATCCATATTATGCCTAGCTAAGGCATCTGTTTCCTTTTTGTTCCTTATATCCCTTACATGTTCATAAATTCTGCTTTTTAGTTTGCGCTCTGTTTTATCTATATAAAATCATGGACATTTTGTGCAAACTGGGCAATATACCACTTTCTCTATTGTGCATGTACATCTACTGGTAATTTTTACTAAGGTATTATTAATGCTAAGTGAACTACCCTCATGAATATAACAACAATAGTTACATGCACCACATTTTTCATGTTTCCATTTTGTGGATTCACTTATGTATATTCTAAAAAGCTTTTCATAATTCTACCCTTTTTATACACAATGGTAGGAGATTCACCCACTATATCTCTGGTGTCTCTATTATTAGTTAATACCACCCAATTTTTAAACAAGATGTCACCTACATTCTTACTGCTTTTATTAAAAATTGTAACAATGCACTGTTAAATTTCCTCTCCTCAGATATCTTAAAAACTTGACCGGTTTCTTGAACATGGGGTTGCACAACAGTGCTGTTCACAACCTCCCTATCATTCCCTTTTATTTCTTCTTTTTGTTTTTGATATAATAAACGCTTAAAGTGTCCCATCTCTCTTTTATTTACCACTTCTAACATCACATCTGTTATTAATGAATTAGGGTATCCCCTCTTCTGGAACATGTCTTTAAGATAGTCACACTCATCTAAAAAACTTTCAAATTCAGATACCATCCATGCAGCCCTTACATATTGACCTTATACTATGGCTTTCTTTTGTTTAAATGGATGTGAAATACTGAAATGTAAAAAGCTGTTTGAATATGTTGGTTTTCGATAAATTTCAGATTTAAACACTTTAAATACTCTGTCTTTCATTAACCTCACATCTAGGTATGGTATTTCATCAATTCCAACCATATGTGTGAATTTTAGAAAAGGGGAACACCCATTTAGATATCATAGGAACTCAGGTATAATCTCCCCTGGCCCCTCCCAATACATAAAAATGTCATCCAAAAATCTCATATAACATGTGCAGTAGGAGAAATAGTTTGAAATAAATAAATATTATTTTTCTCCCACTGCAACATTATAATGTTAGCATATGTCCCCCCCACAAGCTAAACCCATTGAGATGCCCTCTGTTTGCAAATAGTTCTCCCTACCGAATAAAATAAAACTGTTATGCAAGACAATACTTAGTAGGTGTTCAAATTATTAATTTTTACCTGTGGTATATTCTTTTCCAAGAGATATTCACAAAACTATTCTACCCTTCTTATGGAGTATAATGGTATAGAGGTCTTTTACATCTATAGTAATGAAGTAACCACCTTCAGTATATTCCAATAGATTAATTCTCTGTAGTAAGCCCCACAAATCTTTGCATACACTCTTCTCTTCAGATGCAAAATTATTTAATTTGATATCCAAGTACTTTGCTATGGGTTGTATGACAAAACCACGGGCTTCTACAATGGGTCTCATTGGGGGTCATATAAGTCTGTATGTAGTTTAGGCAAACCAAACATGCAAGATACTTTTGGGGGGGTACTAGCATGTAATTCAATTCTTCTATAGAGATGCTCCCCTCTATAAAAAGGTCATTCATTTCCTTCTTTATTTTCCTTAATGCTCCATTAAATTCATTAAATGATACCCTTTTATAGAAACAGCCTTCAAGTATGTTTTTCACTTTCATATTATAAAGTTCCATGCTCATAATAGCAATCCCACCCCCCTTGTCTGGTTTCATGACCCTGATCGCCCTATTACATTGAATGGACCTTAATAACATTCTCATCTCTAGACAAATTATGAGGTGCATTCATAGGATTCAGGGTTTCTAAACGAAAAAGATCAGTTTCACAGAGATGTCCAAATAACTGTAGGGAGGGGTGTATGGGGGCTGTAGATACTCGATACATATAAGGGGTTCCTTGTGTAACTTACATTATGGAACAACATATTTAAATTCAATTTTCTAACATATAATTTTAGGTCTACTAATGTCTGACTTATATTCAGCTTTTGCTCAGGTACAAAAGATTGACCCTTAGAAAAAATGTTACATAATTCCTCACAAATAGGTACATCAGAATAGTTGAATACTTTAAAGTCCTTGGTAAAGTTTTCAATAATTCTAGGATATAACCTAGAATTTAGTTCCAAGTGTGGTTCCTCCCTCTGTAGTTCCCACTAATATTCCCCCTCTGATGATGATTGTAATTGCCCCCCCCCCCCCAGTTCGTTTGAGGGGCTTCTTGCTGGAATGTATTCTGATTGTTCCTGGCTCTCAGGCGTTCCGAAAGCCTCAGTGGTGGAAACTCTTCTTGTTGATCTAAAAAGTCATTGTCACAATCACTCATTATTTGCCAAATTATTAACCTATACATGTACAAGGTTGACATACACACAAAAAGCATCAAATCAAATGGGAGATCCAATAGCTGTGAAGGTCTAACCATGTATCCCAATTGACAGATTTTCACATAATGTCCAGATTTTTGCCACATATTTGTGGTCTGTTACAGTTTTCTCAGAAATCATTCAGGATTGAAATAGACTGAAGTCATTAAATCATAATGCACATGTGAGTGTCAGACTTTGTTCCCTACAGAAAATACATGCTAATGCAAAAGATATCATTCTAGCAACTAGGTTTATAACTTCAGTATTTAAAATTTGTCGCATTTGGCCCTTTGTCCCCCCCTCCCCAATTTGTTTTTATTCAGATTTCTTATGTTTAAATGTTGAGAAGTATAGTTGTAACATTAACCGCTGCACCACTGTGCCATTCGCACTCTGCTCATAAGGTAATTAAATTAATTAGTTATGTTAAATAAGTCCCCAATCAGAATAAAAAGTCACATTTATATAATTCTGAAAGGTATTGGTTCATAAGCCATAGAGGTCTTGCAAGCCAAGTAGAAGTTACATTGCAAGAAGACCTGGGTAGGTCAGAGCATTTGTATGGCTATTTTAATGGCTCTTACTCCATGGACTATCTTGGTTTCATGACACTATCTGTGAAACATAAATGGAAGATAATACAAATAATGGCTAGGACAATTTTAACAAGTAATGCAGGAACAGGAGGAAGATAACTGTAAAGGACAATGAGGTATGTGAGCGAAAGGAAGAAACTTGTAATGAAGAACACAGATTACAGAATGTGGTGAGGGATACCTTGCAGCCTGTCTTTCCCAGGAGTGGATGTGAGGTAGGCAAAATCTGTATTGCTACCAGGTAATTGATGGCTAACATATCATGAGAAATAAAAAGGAAGATGTTATCAGATGCTGATGGAGAGTTGTGGTTAATTTTGCTGCATGACTGACAGATTAAGTGTAGGCCTACTGATCAAACACTTGTGAAGGCTTTGAACAATGGCAACAAGTTCTGTCCTATTTCAGTCTCCTTAAAAGCCATTTTTGAGTTGGAGTTAAAAACATCTACAAAAAGATCTCTGATATGGTTCAAGAAAGTGATAGCTTAAACGTTGATATTCTTATAGCCCAAACATTTTGTATTGTCAAGAATTACTTTATTTCAATAGAGCAATATATATATATATATATATATATATATATATATATATATATATATATATATATATATATGGATTCACTCAATAACACTGAAAACTCAAAACACTGAAAATGAGAAAACTTCATAATATAGAGGACCAAAACACAGAAAACACATATCATACATATACTGAGTTTAAACAACATAAATCATAGCACTTTCCACCAAGTGTAAGCAGGGGGAAAGCCCCCCAGCACCTGTCATGTGGGTAGCTGCACCCCCCCCGACACACACACCCTACTACTTAAATATATCAACTCCAAGATTGCACTTAGGGTAGTGAAGTGCAATCTTGGAGTTGATATATATATATATATATATATATATATATATATATATATATATATATATATATGTATACGTTGCAGGGGGTGGGGGTGCAACCCCCTACATGGGGGGTGCAGGGGTGCTTTCCCCCCTGCTTACACTTGGTGGAAAGTACTATGATTTATGTTGTTTATCCTCAGTATATGTATGATATGTGTTTTCAGTGTTTTGAGTTTCAGTGTTTTGAGTTTTCAAGATTTTGAAGTTTCACTGTTTTGGTTTCAGTGTTTTGAGTTTTCTGTGTTATGAAGTGAATCCATATATATATATATATATATATATATATATATATATATATATATATATATATATATATTATTTTATTTATTTATTTATTTTACATTTGTTGACTGGGCTAGTCCAGCTGGATCAATGTCCACTTTCAGTGGAGGCCCGGGGAGAAAAGCTCCATTGGTTAAAATAAGATTAGAGAATACAAATACACATAAAACAAATGCATTAAGCATAAAGGATAAGAAGATTTTAGTATAGGTAATACACATCTAAGAGTAAAAAATATCCAAAACAAGAAAATATTCTAGTAAATGGTTAACGACTTTCAATATGAAATTTGATAGTATCTAGTCATACAGTGTATCAATACATTGTTTGAAAAAATGGTAGACAATATAATTTTTTTTTTTTTTAATGCAACATATATGAGATCAGTAATATCTACAAAGATATTATGTCAGAGGACATATATATATATATATATATATATATATATATATATATATATATATATATATATATATATATATATCAAAAACACAACTTCCTGGTACTAGAGTGATAAAAGTCACAAAGAAAAAGGTTGTCACTCCTGCTGTACCACAAACCAGACCCACAAGTGTAGCAGCAATGTTTTAATTCCACAGGTTAGATTAGACTTTGCAGTGTAGCAAAAAAGCAATCAATTAAACTTCAAGTAAAACCACAGTCAAGAGCATTCGTCATCAAGACTTCATCAGAACTGTGTTTAAATTCAAAAGTACATCCTATTAACCCCTTCCAATTAATTGTTAAAATGATACTACAACTTTTATTCCCACTAAAAGGTAGACTATCACTTAAAAGGTAAACAAAGGGATCAAATGTAAAACACATTGTGCCAAATCTAGTGATGTAGAACAAGATGGATCACTTTTAAAACAGACTAGTATTATAATCAAGTTGTGCTAAGTTTTAATTCAGGTTTGATAGAAATATCATCATTAATTCCTGGGGTGACTGTGGCATTTAACCTTAGTTACCACCTCAATTCAGCCCTGTCTAACCTATTTTTTCCAATCACCACCCCCCCCCAAAAATCCTTACAAACCACTTCCAGTATTAAACAAAAAATTGTGATCAGGGTTAATTTTTATGTGTCGAAACAATGCGTTGTTATCATCCCGTTTGTTAATACTATAAAGGTGCTCATATATCCTTCTACTAAACCTACTCTCAGTTTTTCCCACATAAAAATCATGGCAAACCTAACAAACAGCAATATAAACAACACCTGTGGTAGTACAAGAGCCCATAGCTAACCTCATCACTAAGCTATTCTTACCGACTTGTAAGGTGGGGGTAGTAATAATAAATTTACAATAATCACAAGCTCCACACCTAGTGGTCCCCTTAGGGTCTTAATTTTGTGCTCAGTAGGATGTCCCAACTGTAATTTTAGGTTACTATTGGTCTTATAGGAAAAAATAGGTCCATCACCTATAATCCCTTAGAGCTCTTCATTAACTTTGAAGGGTACCCAGCTTTTCTTCAAAATGTGTTTAATTTTGTCACAAGTTTCCCCATATGTTAACACCATTGAGTAGGAATAATTCTTACCCCTTACATGGGGATAAACTATTTCTTTGTTCTGGGTTACCCTCTAGTTACTTGGTCACATATGGGTAAAATGAATTCCAAAAGGTTATCCCTTGCTATAAATAGATTAACCAAGGTACACATTTCAACCTTCACTATATTAAACTCTGAGCACATTCTTGCTATACGGACCATCTGGCCTTTCACAATATTTCTTTTAATGTGTTGGGGATGGCTACTTTTAAACTCCAAATAATCATTAGAGAAGGTGGGTATATATCTATCTATATATCTATCTATATATATACACGCACACACGCACACACAAACACACACACACACACACACACACATATATATATATATATATATATATATATATATATATATATATATATATATATATATATATATATAAAATGTGTGTGTAGGTACATTTACGTATTTATTTATCTTTTGTTATGTATATATTTATTCGTGCTGAAAGAACATGAATAGAAAAAAGTGAGAAATAATACAAATAATTGGTAATAGTCTGCATGCAAAAGTACTACGTGATTGCTCTAATCAGCTAAACAAAAGCATGATTGTTTTATATAGTCAAAAGACAGATTATACCAGCAAACATTGACAACTGACAATCCTGAACAACAAAATATCAAGTACTGAATCATCGCTAGCATGCTCTATGAAACCATCCCAGCTATGATGTCATCTGATAAAATACAGTAACTTTCTGATCCTCACTATTTGTGCAATTGCACAGACTAGGATCTATATCACATAGTTGAAGTCTTATAACTTCGAGCATGTAATGTTCAAACCATTATGTTCGAAGTTACGAAACTTCTATAGATAAAAAAAAACCGGAAAACAAAATAAACTGTTTTAAGCAGAGAGGCAAGCCCCTCTGTACCTCCCACACCCCCCACTACTTAAATATACCAACACTGAGATTGCACCACTTTGAACAAAATGGAAACCTCTGCTTATGGGGATTTCCATTCAAATGCTCGAACTTTTACAAATTTGAACTTATGTTCTCGACCATATGAGGTTCGAACTTGAAAAAGTTTGACTGTGTGATAGGAACCCCACAGACTACGCAAATGAAATCTCAGCTCAAACTAGTTCACATGCATTCCTTAGTAATAATTATATACATGGCATTACCAGCTAGACTTCACCATGTTTCACCAAATGTATAGTCACGCATCAAGGCAGTCAACCTTTTTTCAAAACACTCTACACCTGTTGAACTAATGGATATGTAGCATTATCCAATACATGTATTTTATTATTTATTTTATTTTATTTAACATTTGTTGACTGGGAAAGTCTGACTAGGTTCCACAGATCCTGTTTTCATAGGTTCATAGGTTCATAGGTTAGTACTAGGCTAACTGCCCCCAACCCAAAAACCTGTAACAAGCACTAGTTTATGCAAACAATGTAGTGGTGGTTCAGTCCACACCCAACCAACAAGTAAATGGTTATAGCAAGTGATTAACACATTGTGTTTGCATGGGATTCATAGGTTAATACTAAGCTAACTGCCCTTGTGAGCCATTTTAAGCCTAGCCAATTATCCCTTGTAAGACTCAAACTCTGCACCTTGTGTTTGCAAGGCAAACACCTTAACCATTAGGCCACCCTCCCAACCCCTGTATAGTGGAGGCCCAGGGAGAAATGCTCCATAAGCATGTCTTTAGAATGTGGGAGGAAACCGGAATACCTGGAGGAAACCCATGCGACTGCAGGGAGAACATGCAAACTCCGCACAGAAGGCACCCCAGCCGAGAATCGAAATGGAGAACCTCTTGCTGTGAGGCGACAGCATTAACCACTGCACCACTGCGCCACCCCAAAAGGCACACCCAGAAGGCACACTGTGGTCATGTCTTTGACCCTGTAATACATCCATGGTTTTGTTTAGTTGAGTAAAGAAACCATTTATTACTGTTGCAGACAAGCTAGTAGTAAATAAGATTGAAGGTCTGCTCCTTTTCTTACTGCATGAATAAATGCATAAATTAAAAAAAAAACAAGTAAATTAAGAAATACTTACCTACACATTCATAAATAATGAAATACAATAAATAATATATATATAAACGTGTTCTACTCCCCATGAAATTAAGTGAATATGAAGCAGTAATGACAACGACATGTAAGAACATTGTATGAAAGGAGAAGATGAGGAATTGGAGAGGGATTCCAAAAGAAAGGAAGAGGAGAGGATTGGTTCTAATGCAGTGACACAAGGCTTCCTATGAAAGAAGTGGCAGGTGACAGTTAAGGCTCAGGTAGCAAACCCACTTCATTTAGCAGACGATCAGGGCTGTAACCTCTGCCATTGCTTGTAACCTCTATAAAGGTTCCTTCAAACTCTAGAAGGAGGGCTTCATCACATTTTTCTTTATAAAATGCCGTGATTGGATGAATTTTATTACTGTGAATATTCTGCTGAAATGAACTTTGCAAACCCATTATATTATTTACTAAACTAATGTTTGGCAGCCTTCATGCCAAGTAAATGAATAAATAGCATCAAAATATTGTGTGGACTTGGATCAGTCCTATAGTTACTTTGCTCTCTCACTTTTTCTCTCTTTTCATAGATAGATAGATAAGATAGATAGATAGATAGATAGATAGATAGATAGATAGATAGATAGATAGATAGATAGACAGATAGATAGACAGACAGATAGATAGATAGATAGATAGATAGATAGATAGATAGATAGATAGATAGATAGATAGATAGATAAACAGAGATTAGATATGTATATGTGTCTGGGTGTATGTGTAGTAACACATAGCAATTATGACAGAGTACACTGATGAGTAACAATAATCAGAGGAGTATTATTGATCTGTAGTATGACTTACTTGTCATTCTACAATGCTGACTTTCTCAGTTGATAGTTTCAACAGATTTCATTGGAACAGGTTTTGTGAAATAGTTTGTGTTGGTGTGTATGTAAATGAATGGTAATAGATAGTTTCATGCCATTCACTTACATGGTGATGACGTAAGAGAATATTGTTGTAATATCAGGAGATGTTGGAGTAAGGGGTTTATTTTTTATTTCACTGCTGTAACATATTTGATTTGTTATTCTTATAGATGAGATAGAGGTGTGAGGGCACATGCGATGTTGCCTCCCTGCAAATCTTTGTTTTTTGGTGTTTGTTTTTTTTTTATGATTGTTGTATTTGAAGGTTTTTGGAGGGTTCCAGTTCCCCATTTCCTGATGGAACATAAGTCGTTTTGATATTACGATATAGATTTGTGCACATTTTCCTATCTCTTCTTGTACTTATTGAAGTTCATGTTGTGAGCATGTTAGTGAAAGTCATTAATTCATGTGGGAGGCACTAATTCTGCTTTTTGTCAATAGAATTAAATAATTCCACTAGGTTCCCTGACATCATCACGCATTCTTAGATCTTTAAGTGCTTTACTCATGATGGGGCCAGTTTGGTTAATAATCACTTGGGGCCTCTGTCACCAGTATTGTTGCAGACCTACCATTCTGCTGATCTGACTCAGTTGCTTCTGAATTTGTAGTTGCTGGTACCACAACCTCTGTTTGCAGTGATGGCATTCCTTCAGTTCTATTAACTTTACTGGGCATCATTTAGTTGTCTGGGTGTTTCAGACACTGACAAGGAGAGAAGCGCATCCTGAGGAGAGAAAGTTCACCTTAAGGAGAGGCTTAACACATAAAAGCCCTCAGACATAGTAGACAAATGCAGGAGAGGAGGTGGCCAAATGAGGGTAGAACATTAACAAACCCCCACACCAGCATATGCAGGCATGACCTCTCCCAGCCAGAATACCATTTAGATCCACAGCAGCCCACCTTTGTATTGGAGAAAGCCTGGGAGTAGAAGGAAGAGAAGGAAAACACACTGATGGATGAGGGCACTGAAATAGAAAACTTGAAGGAGGAGGGGAAACTTTACTGGGTGTCCATAACCCTGTAAAATCAGTGCCAGCTTTATGATTTAAATATAACAGGTCTTAAAGAAACGCAACATGTCTTATTAAAATGTATTATATGAGTAAAATGTTATCCTCCTATGCTGTATACACCTCATAAGGAGTTTTTGCAACAATGCATTGTCAGCATTATCTTAGACTATTTTCTGTATTTATTTTTTTCACTAAATAGTAAATCAGTTTTCATGCAATGCTGGAGAACATAATTTCTAAAAATCTAAAGTCATCCAGAGTTGAAAACTATATCCAAGAGAAGGCACTTGCCATATAACAAAATCCTAATCTAAACTCCAACTGGGAATGCTTGCAAGTGTTAAAAGGCAGATAGAAATGCATGAAGTAACAAAATGCTGATTTGGGGTATTACAAAGTGGCAGTCTGTGTTTGAATGATCCTAATATCCAAGACACAGAAGTAATACTACACACTCCCTCTTTTAAGAGCAATCATTTAACTAACAGACGTTATAGTTGCTTTGGGTAAAATTTTTACCCAAGGGCATGATCATCTTATCAGTTACCAGCAGTACTACAAGGAATAAAAATTACCCTGCAGCAAACGCCAAGTGAAGCAAATTACATAGGCTTTTTACTAGGCATCTGTTTTAGTTAAAAACATGGCAATTCGTCTTGTATGAAGCTTTGTGCGTGTGTTAATTTGTCTAACTTAGACCAATAATTTGGAAAAGTTAGCCAATGTCAATATGGCCTTTTAGATGTAATACAGTGTTATATACCTTGAGAAAGGTGGGAACATTTTACAACCTATGTATAGTTATGAATACACTGCAGTCTCTAATTTTCTCTAGGGTTACCATATAGTTACTGCTCACTCCAAAAATTCCTTTTTCTGAAGAAATGTCATAATGTCACTGTTGTGTCAGTTTTCAGGGTGGTGGCTCAGACACATCCATACACGACTTAAATTACATTCTGCAAGCTATAAATTAACAGCTTTACCTCTGTACTTTCAAATGGTAAAAACAGAGCTTTATTTATCACAGCACAAGCTGAAATCAGCAGCACGTATTTAGGTTACATTCTATATGCTAAACATTAATTGCTTATCTTGCACCCTTTAACATGATAACAACAAAGTTGTATTTATCATAGCACAGGTTTTACCCTCGTGACCAGTGAGTTCTATATGCAGTCCAACAGAGTGCATGTACGTGGAAGTAACACTACCTCACTATGATGTCTTCAGTAAACGATTTAGCTGGTAGATCTTAATTATAGGACTCTGAAGTGGTCTTATAATGTATAACTGGTATGTTTGGCCATGAGGAAATTATTGATCTGTTTTTGCTTGGAAAACATATAGAGTCCATGTGAAAAGAATTAGTCAGTGTATTTAACAACTAAAGGCAGTACTTATAAATTTGTTGAATCCCCGATCATGCTGTGCATTTGTTTTTTTGAATGCATAACATTCAATGTTTTTATGTTGCTCTATTAACAATTATAGTTACTAAGCACATGAAGTTAGAAAAAAAAAAGAAATATAAAATCAGTTCAAAACACATAAGCTGCTTAATTCTTGAATAATCCCTCTGCAGCCACTGGCCTTTTAGTGCTATAGCTCAGGGCGCTTTAGTAAATTCACAGCAATGAGACAAGGACTTAAGTCACATTAAATGAACATGAGCCTGCCACATGACAAGTGGTTTTAGCATGAGAGTATGCAAACTGAATGCAGAGGCATTAGGGCAATATGTTTCTTTGGGTTTAGAATAACAAGAGTAACAATGGGTGGGCTGATCACAAAGGAGAATACAATATATTTAGAAATGCATACAGAATAATACACTATAATGTTGTATTTTTCCAGTGAGCAACTGCTGTTCACTGATTGTTGCTAAACATGCAACCAGGAGACCACTGAGTAGCTTAGATAAACTTCCTAATTGACCAAGAGCACTGTCTGATTAAGTAAATTGTTTAGAGTTGCATAGCAGGTAAATGGAGGGGCTGATAGAATTAAACCCTGGACTACAGTAATAAACTTGTTAACAACTCATAACATTAATGCTCTGCATTAACTGCAAGACCTAGGGTAAAAAGTTTAAATATATTTGTGTGGTTTCATAAAGCTTATGAGAACTACAGCAGTGCACAATGGTGAAATTTCATATTGCACTCAGCTGATCTGCACTAACAAATGTTGGCAGATCATAAACCAGAAACAAAGCATTCTTGGAATTCAGCTTCCAAGCACTGGTGAGGAGAAGAACCTAAGGGTAGGAACTGGAAAGCAAGTTTAATGAACAAAAAAAAAAAAAGAATGAATGAACCTCGCCCCCCCCCAAAAAAAAAACAAGACCAAAAAACAGTGGTTGAAAAGCATTACTTCCTGAATCATTGCCATTCGCCTTCAATGGATACATAACCTCAAGCAAACTGACAATTTATACCAGGTGACCTCCTCATTATAAACCAAAGCAATGATCTTAATATCTGAATTTTATAAGGAACATGTGGTGATGTACATGCATTACATGAGTGATTTAATCTTTATTTGTAAGGGACACTCTTCAGATTTTAGTCACCTCATTTTTGGGTTGAACAGCAATAACCATGGATTAAAATTTTCTATGGTGGGGGGTGGAACATCAATTCAGTTCCTGGATGTTGAATTTTATGTGGATTGTTCACATGGGATTCAGCACAGACTGTTTAGGAAACCTACTGCAGTGAATAATTTTTTGCATGCTGAGAGTATGCATCCTCCCCACCATATGGATTCCCTTCCAGTTGGGGAACTCAAATTCATTTTTCGGAATACCTCTGAGGCAAAATTCAAGGATAGATACCTGCAAGATTTGAAACATAGGTTAAAATAAAGGGGTTAAAATGAAGAGATGGTAAAGTTTGCCATGGCTAGTATTTATGGTAATGGAAGGGGTCAGAAGAAGGTTTCTGTTGGAAATGGTAGGTGTAGAATGAGATTGATAGAGGGAGAGAATGACTGTGTAGGCATTTTGAAGAAAATATATTTTGTGACGAAATATTCCCCTCTCTCTGTGATTATGAAGAGATTTTTTTTTAATTTTGGAACATCATTTGATGGATGAGGTGGTAGGGCTGTTAATGAGAGATCTCCTTTGGTACAGAATTCGATTCCCTCAACCTACTGTGGGACTCTAAGTAAAGCACTTAATCAGACAATGCTCTGGAGGAAACTGGGCTAAGATCCTCAATGTCCTTCTGGACTGCATGCCTAGTAAATACTTATTAACAGTTAAATCGTGACTTTGGTGGACAGACCACGTGCATTTTCACTTGCGGCACATGCTAACAGTATCGATTCATATATTTAAGGAGCTGAACAGCACTGTACCTATGTCTGCACAAAGTCTTTTCTTTCTCTTCTGCATGTATGGTGCATATGGGTGCCAGGAACTGATGACTTTGCTAAGGACTTATAGTTATTTTCTTATTTTTCAGTTCAAACAAATCATTACTCATCTCTGGCGTCTTGTCGTTCAGGGTGACATGCGGTCGCTGCTCTTCTGACATTGTGACAAACAGTTGATATGTGGTTGGTCACAGCTGACATGGATCAAACTGTAATTATAATTTAATGGGTTCACTTGAAATTCAGTGGGACCCTGTTAGTTAAGTGCATAATTTGGTATTTTCTGGCAAATACTAGACAACTAAAACGTATCTATCTTTATTATATCGTGCCATGTTTTTAAGAATGATGAGTGTTTATTTAGTCAAAAATTTAGTTATCGCTTGACATGTTTTCATTCTTTCTAAGTCATGTTATTAGCAGTCAAACTACATTCTGGTGTGTGTGTGGTTTTGTGTTGGTGCGTAGAGACAGAGCCTCTACTCTGTATTTACAGTGCCTAATACATTTTCTGCACTGTTGGTTAACAGTGGCAAGCATGTTTGTTTAGTACCTTTTACATTTTTTTAAACCTTTATAAGATAAATGCCTTAAAATGAAGGCACATGATGGAGTTCTTTAAATAATTAAACAGGCTTGTTTTAGTGGCATAATTTTCGTAATGATTTCATTTATAAAAGGTAGAAACTGAAGGCATGTCATGAATAAATGTTGAATTTAATAGAAATACTGATCTAAAACAAGAAAATCACAGAAGGAATAAATAAGTCTAAATGACATATCTTTAATGGCTCCTAGAAGAATAAAATACTGCATCATGAGTTCAAGGGCAAAAAGTGGGCAGCCGCAGTGGTTAGCGTTGTCACCTCGCAGCAAGAGGTTCTCTGGTCCGTTTCTCAGCTGGGGTGTCTTCTGTGCAGAGTCTGCATGTCCTTCCTGCAGTTGCCTGGGTTTCCTCTTTCCTCCCACATCCCAAAGACATGCTGTAGGTGGATTGGACACTCTATATTGACCCTAGGTGTGAGTGTGTGCCTTCTTTGGAAGGTTGGGCTCCAGGCTGGCAACTTGACACCATAAACACTCCACTAAAATCATTCTGCAGATCGTTGCTCTGCTGTGGCAACCCTTACAAGGAAAAAGCTGAAAGAAGAAGAGTTTAAGGGCAAAAAGTGCAAAGTTTTGTCCTATTACATACATTAAGAGGTGGGGAAAAAAGTTGTAGAAATTGTGCTGCTATTGTGCTGCTATGTCAGATGATCTCTGTGAGAAAATGAGGCTCCATCTGGTGAGTAATATATTCATATCTGAATAGGATTGGTAGGCCAGAGGAGTAAGGCTAAAATCTGTTAACAGGCTTCTGCTTTTAGTCCATGATTTGATTCTCTTAGCCTTCATTTGCCTACTCTGACTCTGAGCAAGTCGCTTAACCAGACAGTACCTAAGGCAACTTAAATATTGTATAAGGTCTCTCAATGGTCTCCTGGACTGCATGCCTAGTAACTACCTGTGAATACCAACACCTAAGTGATTGATCATACATTTCAGCTCTCAAACTGGGGTACCTTCTGGATGGAGTCTACCTGCTCTCCCTGTATCCATGTGGGATATTGTTAAGCTCATTTTTGTCCTACCACATTCACAAGAGATACTAACAGGTGAATTGCCGACACTATAAAAACTGTGAGTGCGTGTGCACATGTGTCTGTAATACATTGCCATCCTGCCCAGGGCTGGTTTTCTGGCTTACATCTATAGACTCTGTCTTTTCTCTGATTCAGATAAAGTAAACTGTACATAGGAAACTAATCCTGCTTTTACATCTAAAGTAGTAACCAAGTTTACTTTAAGTCCAAACTATCCATTTCCATGTGTTCTTCCCTGAGCCCAAAAATGAGGGAGAAAGGATATTTCATACCTAGGATTTCCACAGACAACTCAGGCACTATCTTGACAGAGCATTAGTTCATTTTTTGTGAAGTTTAGAAAAAGGGACAACCTGCGTCAAAGCCGATTATTTCCAAATGCTTGTCTCAGGCTATTACCTTTTGTCATTCCCACCACAACAAAACTTTTCCAGGCAGTTTCAAGGCATATTGTATTAAAAATTGTCTTCATCTATGGCTTTTTGGAAAGGGTTGCATTCTAGAAGTGTGACAAGCAAAACGTGATCCTCTCTACATACTTTTCAAAGCACTACAGACTTGATTTATTTTCCAGGTCTAGGTCAGGCTTTGCTAGGACCATTCCCCATGATCACCTGGACCCTACCCCCTTTCAACACTCAGGAGTTCTAAGCTGTAATTATCGATCCATATATCTTAGGCTACTGCAGCAGTAACTAACATAGTAGAGCTGTGAAAGTAAACTTACCACAGCTGTAGATGTTTGAATGACCACTGCTGCAGTAGCCAGTCCCCCCCCCTTCTCTGTTTTTTGGCATTTTTTTTTTTTTATTTTAGGATGTGAATATATATTTTTTGTTCTTAGTAATGTCCTTCAGGGTTCAGTCTCCCTCTTTCTGCTAGCATGAAAGCTCTGAAGGGCTTGGCACCCAGAACTATCTATTAGTCAGCTTAGGTCAAGATAATGGTTTGAATGTGTGAAAGGTGCCCTGAAGATTTGAAAGCTGGCCAGTCATTATATCCTATGCAGGCTATAATAAATATAGATCCATATAGCTTAAACTACAGCAGCAGTGATCATTCAAACATCTATTGTTGTAATAATGAGCAAAGATTGATGGCACTGCTGATGAGAAAGTAAATTGTGATTTTAATGGGCCATTGTATATTTTATGGCATCTTAGGATCATAGGAAATTACTAGGCTATTGGCCCTGAGGCCCTTATAAGCCTAGCCAAGACTTTAGCCCATGTTTAGACAAATCAGCACCCAAAGCCCCTGTCCAGCAGGGACACAGGTGGAATCCCAGGGGTATATTTTCTGTTTCCCATCCAGTTATCCAGGTTACACTTAAAAAGGGGATAATGAGGTACTCGCTTGATGTGGAGAGGGAGTCTGTTCCACAGATGGGGGAGTCTGTGGTACACAAATCTATCCTGCCAACAAGTCCTACTGATGTCACAGACCAGGTTGAGGTCGCTCATGCTGGTTACTCGAGTGGAGCTTAACTTGAAGAGATGCATCGGTCCCATCAAGGCAGGGTCTGAGACTGCTCTGTATGCTAGACAGAGGTCACCTCTGAGGAGTCTGTATGAAACTGAGTAGAGCGACAGGGCTTTTAGCCTATCTGTGTAGGGTAGATGTTTGAGGCCCTGGATTCTCCTGTAGAGGAACCTCTGTGGTCTCTCCATCTGCTGCATGTGCTTTGCGAGTTACATGCTGAAGGGGGCATTGTACTCGATAATTGGCCTTATAAGGGAAGAATACAGGGATGTTATGACCTCCTTGTCCCTGGATGAGATACCCTAACTTATGAGGTGGGCCATGTAGAAAGCTTTCCGTACAATGGAAGCAACACGGTGGTCAAAAGTCAGGTTTCTATCAACCTGGGTGCCCAAATTCCTCACAAATGATTGTGAGCTGAGGATGTTGTTATTAATGTGATAATATGTGGGGACATCACTTTCCAGAAAGGGGATGATGATGCATTGTTGGCATTTAGCTTGAGGCCATGTTTCTGGCACCAGTCATTTGTTTGGGTGAGATGGAGGATGTCCACATCACTTAGGGAACTGATGATGGCACCCAGCTTGCAGTCTTCTGCAAACTTGGTCAGCCATAGCCCATTGGTTTTGGCCTGCACCTCAGAGAAGTATATCCTAAATAACAGAGGCCCCAAAACCGATCACTGGGGTATGTTGCTCATTACGGATCTACTGATTGAGGTGCTTTCCCCTATTTTCATAAGGTGGGTTCTACCAGTGAGCCAGTTTGCTACTCATCTCCCATCATGTAACATATGGATTGATGCCTAGCTGAGAGAGTTTATCTATTATGCCAGAGTGAGGCATAGTGTCGAAGGCTTTGGCCAGGTCAAGGTAGGCAGTGTGCAATGTCTTCCCTCATATACGGCTTTGGTGACTGTCTCAAAGAAGTTGACCAGATTTAACAGACATGACCTCCCCTTGACAAAGCCAAACTGTGTGGGTTCGAGTGTTTGGAGGTTGCCAATGTCCCTGTTAATGAGGTCCATGATAATCCATTCCATGGCCTTGCAGATCAGGCTAGTTAGGCTAATGGGTCTATAATTTTCTGGATCAGTGGATGCTCCACCTTTGTGTAAAGAGATGACAGTGGATGTCATCCACTCCCCCGGGTCAAAGCCAGTACTTAGGCTTTGGTTGAATAGGGTGCCTAATGGTGCTGCAAGTTCATGTCTGAGTTCATGTAGGATGCAGCCTGGGATGTTATCAGGTCCCATGGTGGCTGTATTTTTTTGCCTTTGAGAGGGCAGTGATGACTTGCTCCCTAGATATTAGAGAAGGGGGGCAGGTAATGGGGATGTCCTAATTTACTGATGGGGGAACAGAGGGGTGAAGTTTTCACTGAATCTGTAAACCAGTAGGCTGGGTATATCTACAGCATTTGTGTATGTTGTGTCCTTGACCACAAGTTCTGAACAGATCTGGATGCTTCCTTTGAGACTGCAGACATATGTGAAGATGGCCTTATGATTGTCTCTAGTAGATGTGGCCAATTTACACTCGAATTTGGCTTTAGAGGATTTCACTAGTCCTCTTATTTGTGTGATCAGGCTAAGGAGAGATTGCTTTCAATTGGGCACCTGCTCCTTCATGGTTTTGGACAGCAATTTTTTTTCCTTTTGTTATATAGGTTATTTATTGCAGATGTCCACCAGATATGTTTACTCTTCCTTGCTGAGAATGATTTTGGCCTGTCGGGTATTCCTGATTCCATGCATCTGTATAAATGCTCGTATAGTACTTTGGTGCAGATTTGGACATTGGTGCCAGTTCCTGGGGGGGGGGGCTGTGAAGCTGTTTATACCATCCCTCAGCAGGTTGTAATCAGCTTTGGAGAAGTTTTTTTGTTTGACCTTAGCTAGAGGGGGTTCAGGGGAGATGATGACTTTGAAAGTGACTGCTTTATGGTCAGATCTTACCAGGGAGGATGATACTATAGGGCTGCTGTAATGGTTACTCATGTTGGTTAATACCAAGTCTAAGATATATATTATTACCTCTTGTGAGGGTATCGACTAGCTGTTCCAAGGCATTTGCATTGATAAAATTGATGAATCTCTGGGCATTTGTGTTCTGGCATGAACATTTTTTCCAGTCTATGGTTGGGTAGTTAATGTCACCCAGGATCAGGGTAAAGGGTTGAATCTTGATAGATTGGAAGGGTTCTCGATATGTGGAGTGGGCATCTTGAGTCAAATTTGGGGTCCTGTAGCTATCTATGATTTGAATAGGGGTCTTTTCAACGGTTAACAGCACCTGTAGTGTCTCCTGTATGTCATACTGTTTGACCAGTCTGCAGGTGTGTGTCTTTAATATCTACATATATATATATATATATATATATATATATATATATATATATATATATATATATATATATATATATATATCTTGAAACTCCTCCTCCTCCTTTGGCTTTACAGCCACAGTTTGGGGTCTGAATGTATGATAGGATGAGAAACCAGATAAGATTGGGGTGATCTCCGCAGCTTTGAACCAGGTTCCTGTGACAGTAAAAATGTCAGCATTTTTCATGGTTAAGAATACTTGCAATTAGTGCAGTTTCATGTTTAGACTCCTAGCGTTTAGCAGCATGACCTTTAATTTGCATTTTGTTGAAATTTTTATGTTGGTAGTATCGTCCTCATGCCTTTTCCTAAAAATGGCACTATGGGGGAGGCAAGGGCCTTTGCCAGAAGCCTGAAGCCCAAGTGATACAGATGCAGACCATCTGTAGCAAAGTATCGTGGTCTGTCGATCATATATTCCCAGGCTGTCAGGTACTGAACCCCCCTGGAATGACACCAGAAACTAAGCCAATTGTTAACTGTTGTTATTTAAAGCAAAAAAAAAAAAAAAACGGTATTTTCTGGCTAATACTGAAGAGTGGCAAGGTATGGTACATAATATGTAGGATGTTGCAAGACATAGGGTACAATAACAATGAACTGCTCAACATGATCGACTTCTTTGAGTCAGTCACCAGAGCTGTGGATGAAGGCAAGGTGGTTCATACAGCCTACCTTGATCTGGCCAAGGCTTTTGATACCATTCTCCACTCAGGAATCATAGAAAAACTCACTAAGCTTGGCATCAACCCTTATATCACTAGGTGGATTGCAAACTGGCTCACAGATAGAACCCACAGTGTGAAAGTAGCTGACTCCAAGTCAGACTCCCGATTAGTCACGAGTGGAGTCCCACAGAGTTCAGTTATGGGTCCTCTCCTGTTTGGTATCTACTTCTCTAAAGTCCAGGACAACACGAAGGGACTCTGGCTGACAAAGTTCACAGATAATTGCAAGTTAGGAGTTATTATTAACTCCTCAAGTGATGTTGACATCCTACAGACTGGCCTCACTGAGACAAACGACTGATGTCAGAACCATGGCCTTAAGCTCAATGCCAAAAAATGTGTCATCATCCCCTTTGGGAAAAACCCGGTTCCCATGAAATACCACATTGATGTTAGTCCACTGAACACAGAAGGCGTTATAAGAGATCTGGGAACACAGGTTGACAGCAACCTCTCTTTTAATCACAACATTGGCACTGTGGTCTCATTACTAAGGGTTTTGCATCCAGGAAGAAAGAGGTCATTGTCTCCCTCTACTCTACCCTCATTAGGCCAATCATCGAGTACAATGCCCCATTTGCCATGTACCTCACTAGACACCTGCAACAACTGGAGAGGCCACAAAAGTACTTCACAAAGAGGATACTAGGCCTTAAACACTTGTCCTATATGGACAGACTCAAAAAGTCCAACTATCCTCTGTCTCATATCGACTACTTAGAGGCAATCTTTGCTTAACTTACAAAGCCATGTCTGACCCAGCTCTGTTAGAAATGCTACATCTAAAGAAATCCCAATCCGTCCGCACCACACGCTCCAGAGACCTCAACCTCATTACCACAATTAACAGAACATGCTGGAGGGACAGGTTCATAACCCAGAGAATGCCCATGCTATGGAACAGACTTCCCATACATGTCAAATAGAGTACCTCACTGACCCTCTTCAAGAGAAATCTTGATGAGTGGATGGCAAACAGAAAATTCACCCCGGGATCACTCCAGTGGCTCTACTCTACAGAGGCACTGGGAACTAAGGTTGGGTGGCACTATGCCAGGATAATCCTATGGCTAGGCTTGCAAAGGCCCCAGAGCCATTAGCCTAGTACACACCTATGAACCTATGAACCTATGAACTAAGCACATTTGTTTCTTTCCAGGTTAAATTGCAACCCCAACTTAGCACTTGCATATACACTATAGTATACAAAGTAGATGCTTCCTGGCATCCATGATTCCATTACCCTGTTTTCCTATATAACAGAAACACTTCGCCACCAAATGACTGCTGTATCATCACCCCCGACATCATTTCCTTTATAGTTAACCAGTTGCTCTACTCTATGCTGGGTCACTCCCCACCCTGACCCCCTAATCCGACCCACCCCTGATATAATTTCCTTTATAGTTAACCAGTTGCTCCACTGTACACTGGGTTGCTCCCCCTATTTCCTATTATAGCAATACAGTCATTTACAATTTTTTCACTACCCTCCTCCCTATTACCTTTCAACCAACCAATGTCTCTACCTGCACTCTTCCTATACTTACTTTCTATATTGTACTACCTTACTTTAATTGAAGATAGGCTTAACCCACAATAATGATCTTCTACTTGTACTTTAACCTCTCAACTCTCATTTAACACAGATTACTTTACTATCCAACCTATCCAACCTCCTCCCTATACTACATCCTCTTAACCTACATTACTCCACCCACCACCTCCTACCTCATCTACTATCTCTGCACCTCTCACATACACCACTACTCTATCCTCTACACCTCCAAATACTATTATTCTGCACTTCATCTACCCTGCTCTCATATTACTTCTTTCCACCTCACATAATTCATTTTTACTTACTCCTGGTATCCTATCTCTCTAACTCTACTCAATGCTCTTCCTATCCTACCCATTGCTACCTACAACACCATCACTGCCATTTATCTTATTAGTCCTACAAACAACATCATACTCGCACACATAAGAACGCATAGCCCTATAAAATCTCTCTCACCGCCAAAACTATTCTATTTCTGCTCTCTCTATACATCTATCTCCTTCTACAACTAACATCTCATCACACAACCACATACCTTACAAACCTACTTCTACAACAACCATACTTATACAATCTCTCCCCAGCTTCTCCTCAATAGGCCCTACTTTATATGACACAGACTTAATCTTACAAATCAAACTAAAAATCCTCTCCATCAAAGCCACCACAACAGAAACTCAATTCTAAACCATTTCCTCAGTGTTAAAAAAAACCTGCAACCTGTAAATCTTCCCACCCACTGCAACCTAAGTCACTGCAATGCTATACATCCAAACCCTGGTCCCCCTCCAGCCTGTTATAACCCCCCAACATACTTAAAGTCCATAAACTTCACCACCATCAATTTCCAAAGCATTAGAAATAAAATACCACACCTACATGTCTGGTTAGACAACAGCAAACCAGACTTCTCTGCCATTACAGAAACATGGTTAAAACCTTATATCAGATACCTAATTCCTACCCGCTAATTACAACTGCCTCAGAATAGATAGACCACATAAAAAGGGGGAGGTATCACCTTCATATACAAAAACACCTTCACTGTAGTTCAATGCATAAAACCTGTCCCACAATTCTCAACAGCAGAGATACTAGTATCCTTTCTAAAAATGATTAGCAGTAAAAACCTTTGTATCATAGCCGTATATATCCCCCAGGCAACAACAATCCTATACTTGAAGACATTCTTGCTTGGTCAACTAATAACATTACAAATGAAACCATCATCCTAGGGGACATTAACATTAAATGTCTTGATATTTCTAATCAGGACACTTCCACCAGCATAAACTTATATAACTATACGCACCTAATAACCAATATAACCAGGTCCAGCAATAAAACAGGCAGTGTCTCAGTTCTGGATTGGATACTCATCTCCGATCCTAACAAAATCCCCTCCTCAGGCACACTGCCTAACAGTATTAGTGGCTACTTACCAGCCTTTATAACTTATAAGACTACCTCAGTTCTTAGCACACACCAAGTTAAGCACACCAGAGATTTATCTCACTTCTTCCCAACACCTTTAATGAAATCATACAATGGATTGACTGGAAACTACTCAAATATCTCCCTCTCCATGAGGCTGTTGAATTCTTCAATTCAACATTTCTTAGAATTTTAGAGTAAAAGTTAAACAGGCAACCTGGCTTACCAAATACACAAAGCAAATTATGTCTGCTAGGGATAAAGCTTGGAAAACTTGGCAAAAAATAAAAATCCTAATGGCCTCATTAAATATAAACAATTACACAACCAGGCAAAATGACTAGTGATTAAAAATAAAGAACACTTCCTAAGCCTTCAAGACGAATGCAAACTAAACCCAAAGAAATTTTGCAGATCAGTCAATTCCCTACTCCATCCAGGTAAAAATAACAATCTTTGCCCTAATCCAGATAAAACTCCCACTGAGATAGCCTCCCCGTTCTATTCATATTTTATCAATACAATAGCTAAACTCACCTCTACCTTCCCACCTATAGACCCCTACCTACCTGAACCTCCCACTTCACATTCCACTACTACCCCTCTATTCTCATTCTCACCTATACCAACTTCCACTTTAAAAAATACTTCATAAACTCAAACCTTGTATTAACGGACCAGATAATTTACCTGCTGAATTTCTACAACTGTCTGCAAACTCCGTTGCCTGTCCTATCAGCATACCCCTCAATAGATCTATTCAGGAGTCCAGTATACCAAACATATAGAAGAAAGAATTTGTTCTTCCACTCCATAAACGTGGCAACAACACTGATATCTCTAATTTCCAACCCATTGCTATCCCCTCTCCCATCTCCAAAATATAAGAAAAATGTATTCACACTCAACTTCCTAACTATCTCATCCAAAACCAGATACTTTCCCCCCACACAGCACGACTTCAGGCCAGGTCATAGTACCTGCACTGCTCTCATATCCTTTATGGAAATAGTAAACAGGGCTCATGATGCCGGTTACATAGTCTTCTCACTGTTCTTAGATCTCTCTAAGGCTTTCAACACGGTTTCACATCCCTTCTGCTCACAAAACTCACCAACTTAGGTCTCTCACCCCATTCCTTAAATTGGTTCTCGGACTATCTCACCAACAGGCAACAATCCACCAAATGGCAATACTCCTTTTCACCTTTTCTCAACACAACCACAGGCGTACCTGAAGGATCTATACCAGGTTCCCTCCTTTTCACTATATTTATTAACAACTTCCACACCACCCTTACCCATGGCACAGTTACCAATAAGCAGATGATTCTACAATCATCTGTACTGCCAAATCTATATCTGAGTTACAACGTCTTACCCAAAATGCTTTCACATCAACCAAAACTTGGATCTTAAACAACCATCTCGCTCTAAATCCCAATAAAACCAAACGTCTAATATTCCCCCCAAAAATACTGCCATTCTGAACAAGAATGATTTTCCTGTCCAATCCCATAATAATACTCTCACTGAAGTCATCCCATTTACCAAACTGCTCGAAGTTATTCTTGATGAAAATCTAACATTCAACCTCCATATCCATAGCAACATCAAAAAAACACATCAAAAATGAGGTAACTTCTATAGACACAAATACTACCTTAATATTACTGCTAGAAAAGCTCTAGCTTCATCTTTCCTGCCACCATCTCTACTATATAGTGCCCTAACCCTCATCAACATCCAATCTTCCCTGAAAACCAAACTGGACTCCTGTTACAGCAAGATTGCCAAATTTGTAACAAATTCAAAAAACTCAGCACACCACTGCTTATCTCTGCAACAGCAAAACTGGCTAGAACTCCCACACTTCCTCACTTATTCACAATTAACCACTGCATATAAACTCATATGCATGCCTTCAACTTGCCCTCCCTCGCCTCCTTATTGACTACATACCACCCTAACAGGCCACTAAGATCCAAAAACACAATGATGCTGAAAATTGAAAAACCTAACCTTGCAGCTGGTCAAATGCTGTAATCTTTTACTGTCTCAAAACTATGGAATCCCCTCCCACCTTTTATCAGAACAATCAGTAATCCAGATCTCTTTAAAAAGTCTCCCATATCACACCTCTCTTCTCTCTGGCAATGTACTTGTGCCAAAATAGTACCTCCTAACACCTGATCCATTACTATATCCCTCTACAATATCAGTACTTAGGAGATCTCTCTGACTTGCTGAATTCAACTGCCTATGCCTACAAAACTCCAAAAAGTAACAATCAAAACTGGTACCCT
Source organism: Protopterus annectens (assembly GCF_019279795.1). Taxonomy (NCBI): domain Eukaryota; kingdom Metazoa; phylum Chordata; order Ceratodontiformes; family Protopteridae; genus Protopterus; species Protopterus annectens. The sequence goes on from NC_056725.1 coordinate 1,920,299,394, forward strand.
ACCTAACTCCATCCTCAGTGATCAAACTGTACACAATGTTGATGTGTAATGTTTGTAAATGACTTGTAACATTGTGTTTATTTATTTCCATGCATTGAAACTGTATATAGACTGTATATTGTGATTATTCTTGCATGTACTATTAATGTTATGTGGAGGTTTTCTCCCTGCACCTTTACTGAAAATGGGCTCACCTAAGCCCGGTAGACTTTCCTGGTTAACACATGCAATAAACAAATAAGTAAATAAATATAAATACATCATAGAGTTTACCTTAACTTTACATGTAAGTTATGCATAAATCCCATAAATCTTGACCAAAAGTCCTTCCAAAATCTCAACAGCACAGATTACCCTCTGAGAAATAAAAATGGTATGATCAATCCCTTGTCATACTGTTGAGACTGAGAGTAACAATCCTGTGTTTATGTGAACCAACAAAAACATACATTCAGTGCCACCCCTCCTATACCTGTCTATTCTATTCCCATTCTTGTATTTTCTGAGCAGTAGCTATTTGCCTCCCTAGGTTTTTACCCAGTCCATTAACATACGCCTCTGATATTACCTCCTGATACTGCTCCTAGTTAAGAATCTAACCTTCACTTGTACAGGCATTGTATCCTGTATCCTGTATCCTATATCCTGTATCCTGTATCCTATATGCTCTATCTTGTATCCTGTATCCTGTATCCTATATCTTGTATCCTGTATCCTGTATCCTATATGCTCTATCTTGTATCCTGTATTCTGTATCCTATATCCTGTATCCTGTATCCTATATCCTATATCCTGTATCCTGCATCCTGTATCTTGTATCCTGTATCTTATATCCTGTATCCTGTATCCTATATCCTGTATCATGTATCCTATATCCTGTATCCTATATCCTGTATCCTGTATCCTATATCCTGTATCCTGTATCCTGTATCCTGTATCCTATATCCTATATCTTGTATCCTATATCCTGTATCCTATATCCTGTATCCTGTATCCTATATCCTATATCTTGTATCCTGTATCCTGTATCCTATATCCTATATCTTGTATCCTGTATCCTATATCCTATATCTTGTATCCTGTATCCTGTATCCTATATCTTGTATCCTGTATCCTGTATCATGTTTTCTTTCACTCCTTTAGCTGTACCATCCATACAGTTTTCCTCTTAGTTGCCTTCTTCCACATAAATCCCCTTCATGTCCATATTTCACCTTGCCTGTCCTCTACCTAACCCCTCTTCATTACTTTCTGAGATTTGTATTTCTTAAAAAACACAAAAGCAGGAACTCAGTCATCCAAAGTTTAGTAGTGAATACAAAAATGTAAAAAAGCAGAGCTTTCCAGTCACACCAACCCTTTATCAATGCTATAAAAGACATTCACTTCATTTCAACATTTATAGTACAAGCCAGCATTTGTCACATGACTAATTATCAGTCAATCGATTAAAACTTAAACATTATACTACATCCCTTATAAATATATACATATAAACCTATATATGAATAAAGTATCAATACAATACTATAGACAATACAATAAAATGTTAAATAGAAATATTAAATACATTATCTCTTCATTTTTAATATGTATTTATCACTGTTCCTTACATTTAATACTGGGGGGTTATCTGCCCTAAGATAATTTATCCAGTTGTGCTCAGCAGCTTCAGTTCTTGCAACAACATCACCTCCTCTTATGCCATTTTTCACTTTTTGTATTACCCTAAATTTAAAACTATGATTGTCACCACATAACATAATGTGTTTATTTAATGCATTGCTTCCTATCTTCTTTCTTATGTCTGAAAGATGGGAACTTATTCTTTCTTTTAATTTCTGATTGGTTTTACCAATATAGAAGCCATGGCATGTAACACAGATAGCAATATATACTATACTTTCAGTAGCACATGTAGCAAAAGTGTTGAAAAATAATGTTTTACCAATAATGGCATGTATAAAGGAGGTTTCACTGTTTATGTCTTTACAAAAGGTGTCTTGCTTCACTTACGGCACTCCAGTATTTTATGCATACTCCTCATACTAAGGAGACAGTCACTCACTGATTTCTGCATTCTTCATGGCACTAAATAAGTTGTGTGACACACACAGTAATACTGTGCTTATTATAAAAATACTAAGTATGCTGAGCAATTGCATTTTGTAGCCTCTCCTGAGTATCCTACCTGTTAGTAAATGAGAAACTCTTTACATAGTCACATACAATTTCCCGTATCAGCAGACAATTGTGAATAACATCTGTTAAAATTATATACCTGACTGAACAGAAACAGGGTAAATCCATGCTTACATAAACACTTTAAGTGTATTGTTAGCACCAATCAGAAAGAATGTATGGTCAGACATTTTTGTTAGGACTAAAAGGGTAGAACAATATCCTATTTAACCCTTTGGTCAAGCAAAAATGTCATCAATGACAGATCAGGCTAATGTAAAACGTGTAATTTAAAAGCTGCAGAATGCACTGATATTTCATATGTGGTACAATATATACCAGAAACAAAGGTGTACAGTTATGGCAGTACTATATAACAGAGGTAAACCTCTGAACCTCTGCAGAGCTTAGATACTTGCTTTGCCACTTCTATCTTAAACAAATGTCTGTCATTATGTTGTATATGTTGCCTCAAAATGTGCAAACTGCTCAATTCATAAGAATTATGAATGTTAATATAGTGGTGTGATCATGCTGTTTTTGATAAAAGTGAGCATACTTCAAGATTTGAACCTAAAGAACTTTAGAGTTTAATGATGCCAAAGCTGCCATGCCTGTGAAGGCAGAGGATAAGAAATGTTTTGAAATGCTTATTTCCCCTGGATTCTATGAGAAAGGCTAAAAGCAAAGCAGAATATGTTGTTACTTTTACTACTACTAATACTAATATTAATAATCTGCTATTACTGTAGCATGTATGTTAGCGTCAGCTGTAGGCTTGTGTTTCTGGATCTTTCTCCTCTTCTTCTACTTCTTTTGGCTTTTCCCGGTTGGGGGTCGCCACAGCAGATCACCTGTCCGCTCATGATTGGCAGTGGAGTTTTACAGTGTCGAGTTGCCAGCCCAGCACCCAACCTTCCACAGAAGGCACACACACACACACACACACGCACTCACACCTAGGGCCAATTTAGAGTGTCCAATCCACCTACATCATGTCTTTGGGATGTGGGAGGAAACCAGAGCACCCGGAGGAAACCCACGCGACCACAGGGAGGACATGCAGACTCTGCACAGAAGGCACCCTAGCCGAGGATTGAACCAGAGAACCTCTTGCTGTGAGGCAGCAATGCTAACCGCTGCACCACCGTGGCCACCCATTTCTGGATCTTTCTCCTAAGGCATAGTTATTCCTTTTCTGCAAACGCAGAGCACATCTTCATGAACTATTAAATATGATGACTAAGTGAAGATGTCCTTCCCTTTCTTCTATCATAGCTGAATATCCAAAAATATCTAATGTGTATTTTCCTGTATTAAAGCTCTACAATGCTATTATGATACTGAAATATGAAAAGCTGATCCTGAAATATTTGCTTTTACCCCAAAGTAATATTCTGACAAGGAAATAATACTTCAGGAGGTTAGAACATGCTTTCTTTCAAGAGATCTCTCTGCTACTGCTATAAAACAACTTTACATAATTGTGCCTATTTGTTAGGTCTTACAAGGGGATTTCTTCCCTGTTTTGTAATATATTTGTTCTGAAAAAAGTTGTTTATTGGTGAAACAGCTGTTTCAGTGGCTTAGATTATTCATTCTTTGACTATAATAGACTTGAACTGTACTGCTTCAAAACTTGTAAGGTTATCTTTTACAGTTTGTTTCATAGTTTCATAGTTTGGTACTAGGCTATCTGCCCTGGGGCATTTATAAGCCTAGCCATAGTGATGTAGCTTTCGCCACCCCATGTAATGGTACAAAAGTGTACAGAATAGATTTAGAATACTATGCCTCTGTCTAGTAGTGACACAGTGAAGACCCCCTTACATAATAGAATTAGTTTACTGTGCCTCTGTCTAGTAGTGACACAGAGATGACCCCTGGGGTAAACCTACGATCTCCCATCCACTCGTCAAGATTTCTCTTGAAGAGAGTCAGTGAGGGGCTCTGCCTAACATGAACTGGGATTCTGTTCCAGAGTATGGGAAGCCTCTAAGTTATGAATCTGTCCCTCCAGCATGTCCTATTCATATTTGTGCCGAGGTTTAAATCTTTAGCTCTCGTGGTTCTGATGGATTTGGATTTTTTGAGGTGGAGCATGTCCATCAATTCCTGATTGGACATGGCCTTGTACGTCAGGCACAGATCACCTCTGAGCAGGCGGTATGCTACTGAATAGAGCTGGAGTTTCTTTAGTCTGGCAGCATATGACATATGTTGGAGACTCTTGATCCTCTTGGTGAGGTACTTTTGGGGTCTCTCTAGCTGTTGCAAGTGCCGGGTGAGGTACATACCAAATGGGGCACTGTACTCAATCATGGGCCTGATAAGGGAGGAGTACAGGGGTACAATGACCTCCTTTGATCTGGATGTGAATCCCTTCATGATAAGGTGGGCAAGGTAGAAAGTCTTTCTAACCACTTTGGCAACATGGGTGTCAAATGAGAGGTCACTATCGACTTGGGTCCCCAGGTCTCTGATTACTTTTTCCATACTCAGTGGGTTACTGTCTATGTGATAATTTGTGGGTACTTTGTTTTTCCCAAAGGGGATGACTATACATTTTTTGGCATTTAGTTTAAGGCCATGACTCCGGCACCAGTTGTCCGTTTCAGTGAGGCCTTTCTGTAGGATGTATGTGTCAGCTGGTGTATCGACTATGGCACCTAGTTTGCAGTCATCTGCAAACTTTGTCAGCCACAACCCTCCCATGTTTGCTTTCACATCTGAGAAATAAATGCCGAACAAGAGGGGTCCCAGGACAGAGCCCTGTGGGACACCACTTGTGACTGGCTTTGAGTCTGACATGGCTCCAGCGATTTTGACTTTATGGGTTCTATCCTTTAGCCAGTTTGCCACCCATCTTGTGACATATGGATTTACATTTAAGCTGTTGAGCTTGTCTATGATGCCAGAGTGGGGTATTGTGTCAAAAGCTTTAGCCAAGTCCAGGTAGGCTGTATGGACTGCTTTGACCTCGTAAATGGCTCTAGTGACTGTTTTGAAAAAGTCAACCAGGTTCAAAAGGCAGGATCTGCCCTTTACAAAGCCGGACTGGGTGGGATCAAGTGTCTGTAAGTCCCCAATGTCTCTGTTTATGAGTTCCATAATGATTCTTTCCATAGCTTTGCAGACCAGGCTGGTTAAGCTTATGGGGCAGTAGTTACCAAGGTCTGTAGAGGTGCCTCCTTTGTGGAGTGGGACTACTGTTGCTGTACGCCAGTGTTCAGGTACATATCCTGTAGTAAGGCTAAGGTTAAATAGCATTTTTATGTGCGGGTTTAGCTCCTCTTGGAGTTCATGTAGCACACAACCCGGGATACCGTCAGGTCCCATTGATGCTGTGTTTTTAGCTTTGCTAAGGGCGGTTCTCACCTGGACATCTGAGATGACAGGGAGGTTACATTCAGCTGGGATAAGTATTTCTTCTTTTGGGGGTGAGGGAGGGGAGAAATTTGCACTGAACCTGTCTGCCAGAATGTTGGCAATATCTGTGGGTTCAGTGTATTTTTGTCATTGTGAACTAACTCTGAACATATCTGAGGGTTTCCGCCCAGGTTTCTAACATAGCTGAAGAAGGCCTTGTGGTTATCTTTAGTGTCTATAGCGATTTTTCTCTCAAAGTTGGCCTTGGATGTTTTTATGAGAGAACATAGCTTTCTACTAGTGCTGATCAGAGATGCCTTCTCTTTATGGGATTTTGCTCTGTCGTGCAGTAGCTTCCTTCTTTTGTTATACAATTTGTTTATGGCTGGGGTCCACCAGACAGGACGCCTGCCCTTGGTGGAGAGGGTCTTGGATTTATTTGGGATTGCATGATCCATGCATTCTTGGAGATGTCCATAGAAAGCATTTGTGAAGGATTCTGCATTGTGGGATGTGGTTTCCACTGGCCCAGTGGGCTTAAAGGATACCATCTCAGTTTTAAGAAGTGTAAAGTCGGCTTTTGAGAAGTTTTTCACTGTAGTCTTTTGTGTTGGGGGTGGAGGTGGGATATGTATATCCAGGGTGATTAGTTTGTGGTCAGATCTCACTAGTGAGGGGTATACTTCCGGTGTGGAGCACTTTGTCCCAATGTTTGTGATGATCAGGTCTAGTATATTATCTCCCCTTGTGGGAGAGGTGACTAGCTGTTCCATTGCATTTGAATTTATGAATTCCAGGAACCTTTGGGCTAGGGTGTTTGGGCTAGATTAATGCACCCAGTCTATGTTAGGGTAGTGGAAGTCTCCCAATATGATGGTGTTTGGTGAGACATTCATATCCTCCAATGTCTTCAGGAAGGCTGAGTGGGGTTCCTGAGATTGGGAGGGTGGTCTGTAACATGCTACCAGTTGTATAACAGTTTTGCCTATGGTTAGTTGCACCTGGATGGTCTCTGATGCTTCATGTGTTGCCACTAACCTGGAGGTGTGGGTGTCCTTGATGAATATGGACACTCCCCCTCCCTTTTTGGTTTGGCCCAAGTTTTGGGGCTGAAAAGCATGATACGAGGTATAGCCTGGTAGTGCTGGGGTGCTCTCAGGAGCCTTGAACCAGGTTTCAGTTACTGCACAGACATCAATGTTCTCCATACTGAGGAGTGCTTTGAGAGCCTGCATCTTGAGACTTAGACTTCTGGCATTGAGCAGCATTACCCTTAATTTTTTTCCATTTTTGTTTTCTACGGAGGTGGGTTTGTCTTTTGAGCCTTGCCTAAAAAAGGCACTATGGGGGAGGCAAGAGCCTTAGCCAAAATCCGGAAGCCCAGTGGTGACAGATGCAAGCCGTCCCTTGCGAAGCAGCGTGGCTTGTCCAGCATGTCATTCCAAGCAGACAGACATTGGATCCCCCTAGAATGACACTAGTATGTGAGCCAATTATTAAAGCTGATCATCTTGTCTTTGTATTGTGGCATCATTCTTGGTGAGGGCAAGATGCTGCTCAGAGTCAGGGTCATGCCAGCCTGGGCTACATAATCAGAGACCTCCTCTATGTCTCTTTTCATGTAGTCCAGGGAGGTATGTCTCAGGTCATTTATGCCGGCATGGACAATGACGGAGTCATATTTGTACTTGCTTTGGAGTGACCTGAGTGCGTGTGCTATGTGGCGGATCCTAGTTCCCGATAAGCAGCTCACCGTTACCCTCTCCTTGTTCAGCCTGGTAAGCAGAACGTCAGTGTGTCTGACTATAGAGTCACCTATTACTAGTGTATCAGGCATGGTGTTTGGCCTTAAATCAATTAAATCAATTAAATCAAATTAAATTAAATCAATAAATTGTGAATCATCATTCTGCATGCTGTATAGTAAGACACAACACTGCCTGTAGAGTAAGCTATTAAATTAAACAACGTACCCATGTGTACATTCTGTATACGATATACGTGATCTGCAAAAATCTTTTAGTGTTCATTCCTTGCAAATGCCAGCTGGAGGCCTTTAGCAATCTGCAATAAGAATTGTACCTCTTAAATAAATAACATTTTGAAAGGTACCTGACAGCAAAAGCTATGAATTCCTCATGAGATAAATAGAATTTTTGTTATAGAACATTTACTGATACATTAACTAGGTTAACTAGGCCAATTTATTGATTTCTGGATAGACTTGTATGGTAGTTACTTTTATTAGCTATTCATCCTACATGTAGTATCAAAACATAAAAAAATAAAGAATGTGGATCTTCATGGTTTTGATGAATCATTTTCCATATCTCCCTTGAGGCTGTCCAGACTCTGTTTGCAGAGTAAATATCATGTGGCATGCGATGTTGTCTTTTCCATGCAACCTTCGTGACAATCATGTAGTCACACGGAGCAACTGTATTATTAGTATAGCATGCAGGAGTTGCTCTACCTTTAAAGAAAGACATTGTGGATCAGAAACCCGAAATTGCATCTGCCAAAAAAAAAATAGATCACATTTTTTTAAACTATTTGTGTTTTTTTGGGGGGGGGGTTGCACCCTAAAATGCGGGTGGCAAGCCCCCACACTCCATAAACATATATACTGATTCAATGGTCATGCCAACTCAACAAATGGGAAATTCCCCCCAAAGGGAATTACTTCCTGCATAACTCACCAACAGTAATTTCCTATGGATGACCTCTAATCATCAGCAAGTTGACCCTCAGCCTGAAGCTCAAGCATTCACTCTTGGTCCACAAGTAGGTTACCCTGTGGGGCAGTATGTAGTCTGAGGAGAAGCTTTATTCAGAGCAACAAAAACTCTGCATTTATTTGTTGAATCCATTCATGATACTCAATTTTAACATTTAGAAATAGTTAGGGAGGTGAGAGGTACCAGGGAAGACATAATGTAAAATTTCCTAAAATTATGACAAGAATTGGAAATATGCATTCACAAAATTTACCCTGGAAAGGAATAGCAAGAAGGCATTGGTATGTATCTACCTATCTACCTATCTACCTTATAGATACCATGCAGATATTTACCTTCTGTGGTGACTGTTGTGAATTTGTTCTATTTTTTTTTTGTGGATTTCTTCACCTGGGCTGTGCCTGTAAGTGGTCTATTGTGATCAGTGTACTACCCCGGTAAACAAAATAAATAAATGTAAATTACCAGAATTATATGATTCTGAGTAAGTATTTTTCCATTATATTTAAAAAGAAAGAAGGTAAGGGAGATGGTTCTTCAGTTGCAGAAATAAACAGTGATTTATAAGTTGAGTAAAAGTGGATTATTCATAAACACAGCCTCAGCTGTTTTCTATTGTCACAGGAAAAAGCAGACTGACAGTTGCAGAAGAAACAGTTATAAAAATTACATATGCTCCATTTCCAGTGTGCATTTAAGACAAACTGCAGAGGAGACGTTAGACTATGGTCCCAGTTTTATTGCCATAGGTCTGAGAATTTGTCTTGTCAAGAGAACTAGTTAATTTTCCACAGCATATATTCAAAATGCAATTGAGTCTAATTATAGACATTCACAAATCAGTTTGTAAGGAGACAGCTGTCTAGTTTTCACTATCATAAACTCATAGTAAAGGGTCTAGAAGGCATCTTATGGCCAAAATGAGTAAGCATTTTCCTTGGATGGCAGGCTGTATGGCTCTACTGCAGAAACTCCCCGCAGACTATTTTAATGTGTATTAGAGAAGGAGCAACCCATACATCAGCACCCTGAGTGGAGATTGAATGAAGTTCTCCAGCAGGGTGTTAATGTACAGGTAATGGCCACTGAAAAATGAGTGGCTGCTTAATGGTGGCATATTAAGCTGCCATGGAGCTCAGACTGTAAGGAAGCTAAACATCGCTATTATTTTCCACTCGCTAATCACTGCTATTGCTGTTTAGCAAGAGTAAAATTAAAATAAATGCATAATGTTCAAAAACAGACAAAAATGGTGTGTGCGCGCGTGTGTGTGTGTGTGTGTGTGTGTGTGTGTGTGTGTGTGTGTGTGTGTGTGTGTGTGTGTGTGTTTGATTATGGCTGCTTGAGTGAGTGTATATGTGCATGAAAGTGAGACTGAGATTGATCGAACCATTGTTTTACACTCGCTAAGCTGTGCTTTTGCTGTTTAGTGAGTGTAAAATGAAAAGAAACATTTAAAAAAAGAATGAAAAGTATGTCTGTCTGTATGTGTGTGTATGTTTAAGTTTCTATCTACATGTGTGCGTGCATGTGTGCTTGCCTGTATGAAAATAGAAGTGTGTGTGTTTGTGTGTGTGAGAGAGGCAGTCAGAGCAATTGACCAGTGGCAGCAGCAATTAAGAGGTATGTGTATCTCTTAACTTTTTAGCTCAAAAACTCTGTATAAAGCCTAAAATAAAGGGGGGCATACCATTCAGCTGTTCAGATTTTTATGGAATGGTGACATACATTTGAGTTTTAGACTTCTTATCCTTTAGAAAAACACATGCCAACACAAATCCCAGTATTCTAGCAACTTTCTATGTTTTTAAGAGCAATATTTAAAATCTGTCCCAAATTTTAGACCTTTGCCGCCACCATTATTTTGTAATTTGTCCAGATTATTTCATTTTAGAAGTTGAGAGGTGTGGGAGGAACAAAGGTTAAAAAATTGGAAGAGAGTTTAATCATTCTTGATATAAAATTAGAAAGCTGGTAGAATAAAACAATTTCTTTTAGCATACATGCATTTTCTGAAGGAAATACTGTCTGAAATTCAAATGTATGTCATTATTTATTGACTTCAATCCCTAGTAATTGCCAATAAATCACAAACTTGATGAGTAAGGACCAAAAATGAGGTAAATCACTGGACGTTTTTTTGAAAATCTTATATTTTTGTATGTTAAATACTTCCTTCAACACAATCTACATATATTATAGCAAGTTTGATACATTAAATTTTACATCAAAAATATAAATAACAATGATAATATAGTAATAATAAATTACTAAACACAATAAATTTACTGACAGCCCATTCTGTAAGTACAACAATGCCCTTCAGGGTGTTTGTTATTGTTTAAATAATGCCCTTCCAGGGGTGTGGAGTTCCTCCACCTATGGCATCAAGCTTCAGAACTCTCCGGGATGGATATTATTTCAACAGTAGCACACAGCCTTTTGGGCATTTTTGCTTGCTTGTTACATGTGTCATACTGGTGTGTTTTACAGTTAATTTCATTTGTGGATTATGCTCCTGATGCTAAAGATGCAAGTGGTTTGGAAACAAAACCAATATTATGACATGTTTTTAATGTTTTAATTTAACTGTCCTCACAGCTTTTAATTATAACCACACCCACAAAATTGTTGACTATAGTATTGAGAATGATTTACATATATCAGCAAAGCATTCTAGGTAAATTATGGTTTCATTAACGGATCATCCCATATGTAAATTTTAAGTCAATGGTGGTCCTCCTGTGAGAGCTAACTGGCAAATTGTTTTGCTACTATATAAGACTTTATTGTTACTCTGCTAAGCTTGGAAAAAAAGTCACTTATACACAAATGTAGGTAGTGAGGTATTATAGTTCATTCTTTCATGTTTTTATGTGAGGAGTTTTCAGCTTCAAGAAAATTTTCAAGGGGCAAAGCTTATCAAGAAACTTAATTGCAAAAGTAACACACTTTTTTTCCAAAAAATAAAACTGCAACATTTTATATAGTATATGGTAAGGGGACCACTTCCACCTCTAAGGGTTGGTTATTTAAAGTTATGGAAAATGTGACAATACACTTTACCTGTCTTCTGACAGGATGTAGGCAGTGAACTGCTTTAACTTCTGTTTTGTCAGACATCAAATTTAGTAACATACAGGTGCCTGTTGAAACGTCAGTTCTTGTAATGAAAAGATATACACAGGTTTACAGTCGACAGTAAGTGTGCTGAATGGAAGGCAACAAATAATAATTGCCCATCAATATAAAATGATCAGTAAAGGAAAGTGCATGTGAAAAGGTAGAGAGATCGCTTCCAGGATAGACCATTTCTGCCAAGTGTAGACGGGGCTGTCCACTATTATGCAGCAATGCAACTACCTGAGTGTTGTCACCATCCCTTGGATGCGGAATACAGCTGTTTGGACACAGCCAATGACTTATATGCTATTCTTGCAATTGGTTTTGAAAATAAACCCATTCATGCAATGTAGGTGCATTCCTACACTTTTTTTTTTTGTAACTGGTAGAACATGTTCCAGATAAAGCACCTTGCAATTCATAGAGGCTTATGATTGGGTGTTGGATCATAACAAACCTTTTATGTGTTTGAGACATAGATACCAAGAAATTCACCTCAAGAGCAGTAAAACGTAAAGCTCAAGAGATGAACCTTGGCATCCATGTCAAGAACACATAGTATGCACATCGGGGCCAGAGAGACAATCATAATCCTGCATGGACATCACTGTATCTCACCATTAAAGCAGCTCCACAGTTCAGGGTTCCATATTTGGAAATTTGCAGGATAGGGGTTCATCTTTAAGTTTATATACTGGAAATATTCTGCTAGAAAAGTTCTAAAGTGCAAATTATGGGTGTATTTCCCCACAGTCTTTTGCTCAGAAAAGGTAAACTAACGACTTAAGGTGAAAACAGGGGAGTTCACTGGGGAAGAGAGAGTATAATATAAGAAATATCAAATAAGATGGACAGAAATCTAGAACAGGACTAGGAAACAAAAAGTAAAATGAACAGATAGATGTAGGACTGAGTTTTCTTTCAGTATTCCTGGATGCTACACAGATTGTTGGTGAGATGTAAGCTAGGGAAGGTGGGAAAGTTGCAAGAGGGGATGTTCGCGTAGCAGATAGTTTACACATAACCACAGAATGCATATGGGTAATGGAGAATGTAGATTTTAATGGATACATGGAAAATCAAACCAGGTTTGCTGAAGATTAGTGGAGTAAAACAAAAAGCTGATGTCAATTGTGAAGCCTGAGAAGAATTAGAATGTGATGGAGAGAATGTCACAATGGAGGCAGGATTCATCAAAGTGATATGGAGGGACAGAATATTAAGACAAATGGGATGGAAGAAAGAAGAGAGACAGAAAGAGAAAGATTTGTTTCATAACTCTATTACTGTATCTTCTGTTCTAATGATCAAAAAGAGAAAAATAGCATTAAGATACAGCAGAACAGAAAGAAAAGGAAGACAGTGAGTTAACATCAGGCAAAGATGGTATAAAACACAAAACAACAACAAAAAAAAGAAAATAAAGGCTTCCAATGTGGAAATGCACAGAATAATTGATATTTGATGGATGGCTGGAGAAAGATCTTGGAAGACATTGGCTTATAAGAGAAAGGAAAAACTGAGTCAAAGCATTAAGTGCAGTAGATGTGAATGAGGGCCTTCATGGGTGATTTTTATGAAGATCCATATAGAAGTGGGAGGTAAAACAATGGACAGGAGTAAGCAAGGGAGGAAGGGATTAGCATGGAATGGGAGAGGTAATGTTAAGCTGTAAAAAGAGAATTAGGAAACATGGATCCCAGATAGGAAGGATGACTAAAAAGGAAAGAAGTAGGAAAAGTTAAATGAGGACTGGGTAGCCTTAGAAAGGGAATGGAAAACAAGTATGGGACTCATTAAGGAGGTGCAGCAGGTAAATATAGGTACAAGGAAGAATTTTCAAGAAAGTAGGAAAGAGATAAAATGGACTTAAGGAAAGTGTTCAGCAGCGTAGGACAGAAGAATGGGTTAGAGTAAGCTATTGGGTGTAGTACAGTTTTTCTATGATAAACTATGTGCTGATGCTGAGTCCAGCTTTACTAAAACAAAACAAGAATTCCTTTTTCCTAGATGTTTCCATTCTGTATCCTGCAGTCTGTTGATTATCAGTGTCCTCCATGGCCATTCTTCTCATTTCTTCTCCATTACCAGGGCAAGGCTTGGGCAGTAGGCACCATCATTCAGATAGCCAGCAGGGGTGCTTTAAAGTTTTCTTTTAAATTCTCCTTTCCTTATTCCATCCACCCAGTGATATCCAGGGAAAGAACATGCAACGGGATGATAGTGAAGGATTGCCCCCCCCCCACTTCTGCAAGGGGTTTTCCCATGCAAAGCATGAACAGTGAGCTGCTCTGTCTTTACCAGGGAGGTAGCACCATACAGTGCTCCTCTGAATATACGCAACCCCTCTCACCTGGAAAATGCAGGTGGGCCACACCCTTCACAGCACCCTCTCCCTGTTTGAATCCTCCAGAGTCTGGGCTACTAGAGTAGCCTGGTCATCTGGGTTGTAGTTGAGAACCCGTCCCCTGTGCCACAGAGTTATGCTTCCTTTTTCCGTGAGTTGAGTAATTAATAGTCATATTTCTGGGGGTGAAAAATATGTCCTTCCTGAATAAGAAAACATGAGGTTTTATTTGAAGACAAAATGAGAATTGTTTGCCTTCAGTATTCCAAGCCATATGCAAAACTAAGTTAAAGGCTAAGGGGATGGTGTTACCAAAGGCAGATGAGGGCGAAAGGAAGGTCTGGTCAGTTGTAGACAGCCACTCTGCTAAGTGAAGATATCACGATTTACTCAATTTTAGTTGCATAAAGTGACATTAGATGATCCTAGGTAGAGGGTTGAAGTTAGACAAAGATGAAAGAATAAGAATAGGATACATGCAAAATTAAAGGGCAGAAAAAAGAAGGGTTAGAGAGAGGGGGCACAACATTCCATAAAGTATGACTGTATTCAGAAGGAACTGGAAAAAAAGAGAGTTGAGGGGAATAATGACAAAGGTTCTGAGGGAATATTAGAGAATACAGGAGTAGATTTTTAAAGGGTCTGAGCATCTTCAAAAAAAGGAACACAAGCTTGAGAAAAGGAATGATATGTGTATAACCAATGTGTAAGCACAATCAAGTCATAATCTAAGAACAGGATGGGGAATGCTGCAGTGGAAACATAATGGAAAGAAAGACACAGGTAATGTCAGCAGGGGGAGCATTGAAGAAAAGAGTAGACGTTTGTACACGACTGAAGGAATAGTTACATAAATGATCAGCAGGTAATCGCTTTTTATGTGGCTTACTACATGGGGAACATTGCAAATGCATGGTGCTGGAGGTTTGTTGTGAAAGGTAGAAACATTATTCATGTATTTTGGAATTGTGAAGGGACAAGGAAGACATGGGATCAGACTATAAATATCAGAAAACATTGTGGAAAAAGACACATATTTTGCCAAATGAGTGCAGAATGAAGGAAAACTAATGGAATCATTTAACAATAAATCATGTTATATTGTTCAGTATGCCACATTTTACCCATGTTTTGTTGAGTTACCCCCAACAGCAATGAAAGATGTGCTGTTAGTAAAAGGAGGTTTGAAAGTAGAAGAAAGAAAGAAATACTAAGTAAAAGTGAAGAGTATTAGAGTTCTGTATCCTATATTTAATGTCTGTAGAAGGCTTAGTGCTATTGGTGTGACTTGCCTTTAATGGCATTACATTTCAGATGAGTAGAACAACAAAGAACCTCTTCCTTACAACTGTGGAGTACAGTTAACGTACATAGACATGTGTGTGTGTGTGTGTGTGTGTGTGTGTGTGTGTGTGTGTGTGTGTGTGTGTGTGTGTGTGTGTGCGCGCGCGCGTAGAAGCACTACATATTTGTGTCCATAGATGGTGTGCACACTCCATGCGTGCTCATATATTTTTGTCCATTAGTCTCTATGTGCATTCGCTCCTGCAGTCAATATTTAGGATTCTTGTCCTGCGTATTTACTTTGTGTCTTTTCCTTCTGGAATTCTGTATTTAGTCAAGAATAATGCTTAAAAGCTATGCACAAGTAGACAAGTAGGAATTTTACCTTCCCCTGGGGGCTCTTTGTGCACCAAATGTTGCTTAGTAACAAAAATAACATCTATTGATGAATTTTTATATATATATATATATATATATATATATATATATATATATATATACATATATATATATATTTATAGAGCGAGAGAGAGATGCATGTATACATGTGTGATTGTGATTGTAAGCGCGACCACTCCAGAATATATTAATCAAAGTTGGCTGATCAAATCCCTATTGATCTAAACACCAGCTATATTTAAAATATCCATGTAGGGGGCAAGTTCAACTGCACCCCATACCCCCACAATTCTAGATATATTACACAGCAACTTAATAAAGAAAAAGTCCTTAACTTCTAATGACCATGATCACAAAAAGTGGAACCACATATCACATTAAAACAATGGTTTTGCAGAGGGTATTGCTCTGTGCACCCCTATATCCCTGATTCTATGAATGTACCATTACCAAGATCACACAATAGATCAGGAAAGACACTTATGCCAACTCAATCCCAGTAATTTAACAGCGCAAGTTTAAATGAACAGTGATTTATTAAAATGGGGCATCAGATCACTGCTTTGCCACCCTGTGCAATTGACCAACAGAATGTAACTCATACATATATATCTATATATACATCATGGGCTCTGATTCCAAAAGACTTGCTCTCAGTGCAAATAACTTATTGTCATCTAAGGGTGCACTGTTTCTGAAAGACTTGTGTTCAGTGGAAGTAACTTACTTTGATGTATGTCCTGTCAACAAGCTGACATCACGGATTCAGATTCCAAAAGACTTGCTCGCAGAGTAACTCACTTTCTCCATCATTTGCCCTCAGAGTAAGTCACTTACTCTGTGAGCATATCTTTTAGAATCTGGCCACATGTGTCCTAATCCCTTACACTGCAACTGGAATCTAAATGCTGTACCTCTGGAGCATCAAGGACAATTATCCTTCTTCATGTTAACATGAAACATAGTAAAAGTATTCAGAATAAGCCTGCCTTCTTAACTGATGACAATGCATTTTTAAGAGAAACTGTTAATAAGGGAATGGTAAAACTAGCAATTAAAATAAAAATAAAAGCAATTTAGAAAGCATCTTCATTTTGAATCACTAAGACTCCATCAGCTCAATGATTTTGAAGTTAAGCAATTATTGAAATTTTCGTGTTTGCTTTCTGAAGTGTTTTTATTATAATTAAGGTCCCAAATCTTCCTGAGTGAGTGAGTGAATGGAATAAACCCAAGCTATGATACTTTGAAATATAAATGTAGTCATCTTCTGCATGATCTTTTTTGTTCTGTTATCTGCCTTCGCTGACTTATGGCTTCTTGCTCCCAGGTTAACCACCAAATGCTGTACCCATTGATTCAGCTGTATATAATGGGAGCGAGCTAAGCTGCAGGAGAGGTGCATTTATCATGTAATTAGGTAGTGTGAATTTTATAGTTTTACTCTAAGTCTCCTCACATGTTTCACATGAGTAGACAGATTATAATTTTATACTTTTTCTTTGTGTTTCAAATGCCCACAATCCATGCCTTCAGTGAGGCTCATGGCCAACTTAAAAAGTGCAGGATGTACAATGCGTTGCTTCTTCCATTATTGTTTCCTTTTATTCTTTCAGTGACTAGATTAATAACTGTGTCTGTATACAAGTATTTATTGACTCAAGAACATTGAGAGACACTTGCACAAAGTCGAGTACAGACATTCATACACTTGATTATGTATGATAGGCTGAGATTATGTACTCATTCACATGATGTCCTGTGCACTCACATTTGAGGAACAGCCCCTGGAACTAGCAATGAATAACATTTGTTCTGACCTCTCTTTGATCCCGTTCATGTCCTAACCCCATCCCAATTATGATGTATTCTACGATTACTAATTTTACAAGATATCTCTGTTAGATGTGGCTGCTCCAACAGGCACTTAAAGTAATGCCATATTTCTACCACATCAATAAAAAACAATTCTTCATATTCAGTCACAGCAAACTGTTTATATGTGGCAGCCTTGTTTGACTAGTCTGGATGGACTCTGCAAAACCAAGTAAATCATGCTGTTGCACTGTACCAACTTTTTGCCTTTTCATTTAAGAGAAAAGCTTATTTTTAGTAATAGAGTGGTTATTATACTTTATTCTACTGCAAGCTGCTTCTCTGTAAGGTTTGTATGTCACTTAAAGGAAAAAATTCAGCACAGCATACCAGACCAGCTTTAGTTTGTAAAGCCCAGACCAGCTCTGTAAATGGAACTGTATCATGTCAGACACACAGAAAAAACAAAGGGGAGAAAGGTCATAGATCACTGCCAGGGTCAAAAGAGGACAGCTGATGGATCAAACTGAATCAATGACTCAGTGAGTATAAACAATTCTAAAAACTCTTCTTATGGTCTACCCTTTGGCTTTTGGGAAATAACCATACACTTCATTCATCTGTCCATGATTTCTACTCATATTTTTGCCTATTTCTACCTATCCGTCCTAAAGTTTTTAATTTTCTGGTAAATTACTGATGATTACAGTCACTCTGTAATGTTCAACATTAGACTACTATTTATTTAACATTTGTTTACTGAGAAAGTCTGACTATTTATTTGATGTTTGTTTACTGGGAAAGAGCCCATTTTCAGTAGAAGCCTGGGGAGAAATGCACCAGATGCCTGTTTTTGGAATGTGGGAGGAAGCCAGCCTACCCAGAGAAAACCCATATGAACACAGGGAGGGCATGCAAACTCTGCACAGAAGGCACCCTGGCCTAGAATCAAACCGGAAAAACTTCTTGATGCGAGGCGACAATGCTAACCACTGCACCACTGCGCCATTCTGAAAATGCATGTTGATACAAAATCTGTTGTGCAATTAAACTTTTAATTCACTCAAGACAATGTTATTTTAGGAGCTCAGGACCATAAAAAGATCATCATGAGTCCTATTTCACAACAGCCTTGTCATAAAAACTCTACCTGCAAAGAAGGTATCAAGTAGGAGTTTGTTGTGTGATTCTACTGTTGGTAGGGTATGGCATTAGTCTTTTCGAAGCTATTAAAGGAGGTGCCTTTTGTTGCATGCTTTTTAATATGCTTCTTGCAGTTTTGACCCCTTTTACTGTGGATCATTGGTAGAGGAAGCTGTATGGTTTGGTAGAAGATTATTCTAGCACCTCAGATGATCAGGTGGGATGCAAGGAAGAGTGAGAACATTCTTGGGGATATTAGTTTTCAGGAGGTCAGAGCTCCATAAACTATTTTAGAGTGGATAGTTACACTTCATACTTATTTATGGTTACTTTGATTATAATGACTGGAGGAATTTCTCACCTACTCGGTACCTATTGCTTGTAGAACACGGAGTGCTACTTGTATAATTATAGTACTAATACTATAAGGTTGGGTAAGAAGAAAAAAATAATTGCGAAAGGTGTGCTTACTCAGATTTAAAGTCAACACATTTGACCAATGTCTAACATACAATTTAAACACACGTTTGGGTTAGAAAAACCTTAAAACAACCAAAGTGAATCCAGGTGAACAAGTTCATGGGTGCTTGTAAATAGCAAGCTGGGGGACCAATTGACTAAAATATTTCATGGTCCTGGGTATATTTTTCTTTTTATTTATTAATTTATTCTGGTTCCCTTGGACCTCATCCTTCTGGTTCAGCTCCCCAGTAATGCAGTGACCACACATGCTAGGTTTACCAGCTATCCTCCTAACCCCCCACCACCCCTGGATTTACTCCAGTATTGCTGGAGCCAGTTGTGGATTCCAAGTGTGTCCTGTAAGTTCAGCTGCTTGTGTTTTTATCTGGGTGTTTTCTCTTATATGCCTTACCCACTGCCTTTCCCCACCTTCCACAGGTTTCCACTATGTCTTGAAGGTATCTCCTCTCTTTGGATAATGCCTCCCTAAGGGAGCATCATTGAAGAGCACCCTCACACCAGACAGGGTCATGTCATCAATCACTCGAGGCTCCAGGTCACCTATACCATAATCATGGTTTTATCCCTCTAAGCTACTTGAGAAGATTAGAGCCCTAGGTATACTTAATTCATCTGTGTTAGCATGTAGTGTGTCAGTATGATATGAGCATGTGTAATCTCTGTTGGCATGCAATGTGTCAGTATGATATGAGCATGTGTAATCTCTGTTGGCATGCAATGTGTCAGTATGATATGAGCATGCGTAATCTCTGTTGGCATGCAATGTGTCAGTATGATATGAGCATGTGCAATTCCATGCATAAGCTTTTCCTTGATCCACAGTCAGGGAATCAATTGCTTATACTTCTGTGTCTTTTAACTACACCTCAAGACTCCATCTGGATGCAAGTAGCAAAAAGATGAAACACGCATATTCACCTAATGGAACGAGAGAAGATAAAGAAATGCACTGTCATGTGTTTTTCCTTTAATGACTACATGATACCAAGATGATTGTCAAACACATGACACAGGTGGAATATATGGATATCTTACCCGTTTACTTTCTAAACAAACCCAAAGTGAAGTTATGTGTCATAGCATAAGAGGACAAAACTCAGATGTTTAGCAAAGTTCACTTTGACAAGAAGTCAAAGATATATTTTATTATGAAGCATGACCCTCCTCATCTAGGATGTTTCACAAGTAAATGCACACCAAAAATTTTAAGACTTCTTCCCTACCATTTAATAGTGTACACATATAGATGCAGGTACCTCTAAGTTGGGCAGAATGTTTTTAGCCAAAGCACCAAAAAAGAAAGAAATTGTGATGTTTATAGTCATTGATTGATTGATTCATTCATTCATTCATTCACTCATTCATTCTCTGATACCATTTTGTAATTAAAAAATAACAAACAGTAATCCAACTGCAATAATACACCAACATCAAAACTTTCAGTGAGAACACAACTGCTCCAGTGGCACAGAGGGATAAAGATATGACTCCAGCCCAGTTTACCTAAGTTTGGTTAGCATCTCAGGCTAATAATGGAGTGGCAGGAAGGATGTCAGTGCCCATCCTAGGGACAAGGGAGTCATGTGCATAACAGTACAAAAAGATTGGAGCATCCTGGCAGAGATGAGAAGGCAGTCATGATATGGTATAGCTGACAGGTGGGGTAGCATGTTGATGTCAGCTCTTTGCAGAAGTGGAGAGTGGATCGGCACATTCTGCCCATTGCACAGTCCCTCTGGGATGGTAACCGATGGTAAGGCTAAAAATAGATCTCGCCTAGTCAGATAATTAGCAACACAACCCCCCAGAATGTCCTTAGATTCCTCGCTGGCCCTGTTATAAAACTGGTAATATTCCAAGGATAGAATGGAGTGCCCTGTAGGCCTAGCAACGGATGTAGACAATGGAGCAGATGACTGATTTAAAGTAAGGAGACAAAAAAAAAAGAAAAAAAAAACTTTTATTGAGAACAAACATTCTTAATGTAGCAACTTACTGGGAAATCCAGTCCATAATTCCAGAAGTGCAGATATACAGATTTCTACCTTTTATGGAAAATATAATTATGAAATTACCTGTTTCAGCTTTGGTTACTCTCTTCTCCCTGAATCTCTTTCAGCTGGAACCAGTGTAACGATTTGCGGTCAAATTTATATCAGGATTTTTCTGCAAATGGACCTTCTCTCTTTCCTTGCTAAATCTCTCAGCATTTGAATCATATCCTGTTCCACAAGGGGCTTCTAGATTTATATCCTGTCGTGATCACTTTTTAGCTACCAATTACACTAGAGTTAGGAATATCTTACTATGCATAGTGAAATCTAATTGCCTGGGTTAACTTAATAGGAATACTCCTTTTGTTAGCTCTCTGTGTCTGCCAAATATCTTATTAAGCAAGTTTGAGAGCCTGATAAAAAAAGTTTTAATTTTAGGCATTATTAAAATATATGGTTCTAAGCCACTTTCTCACCTGCTCTATATCTCCAACATTCATTTGTAGTATTTAGAGACAAGTATATATTTTACATGAGGCATAAAAATATTTGTGCAGGTATTGTCATGTAATAATATAAAATGTCCTGTATTTTAGTAGCATACTTTTGATACAAACAGATGTCCATTCATCTGAGACATCTACTCCCATTTTTGCCTCCCATTCTGCTCTGTTTTATCTGATACCCCTTGCTTATAATGCAGCTGTATTTTATATATTCTACTTATCAATCTTTTTGCAGTGGTAGAGTCTGAATGGGATTCTATTAAAGCTATACTATCTTAGGGACTTTGCTGTGTGTTTTCTTCCAACTTTGCATTTCTTTATATTATTTTAATATAATGCAATCATAATACCACCCCCCATTTCCATACTCCCTACCCTACAAAAAAGCCTAGATAAATTTAACGACATGCAACTAATAAAAAAACAGCAAAATTAAATCTTTCTCATAAATAACATGGCTTTTGGTCAGAATGTAGCACAATAACAACACGTTGGGCCTTTACAGAAGAAATATTTCTAGGTATGAACAAGGGCCAGCTGGTGGGTACCATTTTATTGACTTCCTCAAAGCACTCAGTTTAATGGATCACAGAATTCTCTTCAACCACCTACCTCCAGGTTGGTGGCAAAGCACGAAGCATCAGAGACTATCCATGTGCAACTAACAGTGGGTAAAACTGCCTTCCAGTTTATAGCCTGCTACAGACCACCCTCCCAAACCCAGGAACCCCACTCGGCCTTTCTGAGAACACTGGAATATATGAAGGTCTCTCCAAACACCATTATATTGGGCGACTTCAACTACCCAAACATAGACTAGGAGCATTACTCTAGCTCCAACACCCTAGCCCAAAGGTTCCTAGAATTTATAAACTCAAATGCTATGGAACAACTTGTTACCACTCCCACAAGAGGGGAAAACATACCAGACCTGATCATCACCAACATGGGGACTCTATGCTCCAGACCAGAAGTGTATCCCTCACTGGTAAGATCAGACCATAAACTAATCTCACTGGATATTCACATCCCGACCCCACCCCCTGCCCAGAAAACCACAGTGAAAAACTTCTCTAAAGCAAATTTCACACTCCTCAAAATCGAGGTGGAATCCTTCAAAGCCCCCGGGCCTGTGGAAAATACGGCTCAGACCGCAGAATCCTTTATAAAGGCATTCTATGAACACCTTCTGGAATGCATGGATCATGCGATCCCAAATAAAACCAAGACCCAATCCTCCAAAGGCAGACGTCCTGTCTGGTGGACCCCAGCCATAAACAAACTATACAATAGAAGGAGGAAGCTACTAAATGATAGAGCAAAATCCCAAAAAGGGAAGGCATCACTGATCAGTATTAGCAAAAAACTATGGGCACTCATAAAATTGTCTAAGGCCAGCTTCGAGAGAAAAATTGCACAGGACACTAAGGATAATCACAAGGCTTTCTTTAGTTATGTTAGGAACCTGGATGGTAATTCCCAGATATGCTCAGAATTAGTCCAAAATGACAAAAAATACACTGAACCCACAAACATTGCCAACATCCTAGCTGATGGGTTTAGCTCAAACTCCCCCCCCCCCCTCCCCACCAAAAGGGCAAATATCTATCCTAGCAGAGTGCTGCCGCCCTGACATCTTAGATGCTCAGGTAAGAGCCGCCCTCTCCAAAGCAAAAAACACAGCATCAATGGGAACAGACGGTGTCCTGGGCTGCATCCTACATGAACTTCAAGAAGAGCTAAACCCAAACATAAAACTACTGTTCAATCTCAGCCTTACTACAGGATATGTGCCCAAAGAGTGGCGTACAGCAACAGTGGTCCCTTTCCATAAAGGTGGTGCCTCAACGGATCCTGGAAACTATCACCTCATAAGCCTGACTAGCTTGGTCTGCAAAGCTATGGAAAGGATCATCATGGACCTCATAAATAAAGATATTGGGGACCTACAGACACTGGATCCTACCCAGTTCAGATTTGTTAAGGGCAGATCCTGCCTCTTAAACCTGGTTAATTTCTTTGAAACAGTCACCAAGGCCATTGACGAGGGGAAGGTGGTCCACACAGCCTACCTGGACCTCGCAAAAGCCTTCGATACAATACCCCACTTGGGCATTATAGATAAGCTCACCAGCTTAAATATAAACCCCTATGTCACTAGATGGATTGCAAACTGGCTCAAGGACAGAACCCACATGGTTAGAATTGCTGGAGCCATGTCAGACTCCAAACCAGTTACAAGTGGTGCCCCACAAGGCTCAGTCCTGGGACCTCTCTTGTTCAGTATATATTTCTCGGAGGTACAGGCCAACACAGAAGGACTGTGGCTGACCAAGTTCACAGATGACTGCAAACTGGGCACCATAATCGACTCTCCAGCCGACACAAGCATCCTCCAAAAGGGCCTCATAGAAACAGACAACTGGTGCCAGAGCCATGGCCTCAAGCTAAATGCCAAAAGTGTATAGTCATCCCTTTGGCAAAAACAAAGTGCCCACAAATTACCACATAGGTGGTAATCCATTAAGTACAGAAGAAGTAATTAGGATCTGGGGACCCAAGTTGATAGCAATCTCTCATTTGACAACCACGTGGCCAAAGTGGTTAGAAAAACATTTTATATAGCCCACCTAATCATGAAGGGATTCACATCTAGATCAGGGGAGGTCATCGTGCCTCTTTACTCATCCCTCATCAGGCCCATAATTGAGTACAATGCCCCTTTTGGGATGTACCTTACCAGACACCTGCAGCAACTGGAAAGACCCCAAAAGTACCTCACCAAGAGGATCAAAGGGCTCAAACAGATGCCATATGCTGCCCAGTTAAAGAAACTCCAGCTCTACTCAGTGGCATACCGCCTGTTCAGAGGCGATCTGTGCCTGACGTATAAAGCCATGTCCAGCGCGGAATTAATGGACATGCTGCACCTCAGAAAATCCAAATCCCATCGAGCTACGTGCTCGAGAGACTTGAACCTCAGCACTGAAATAAATAAGACATGCTGGAGGGACAGATTCATAACCCAAAGGCTCCCTTCACTCTGGAATAATATCCCAGTCCAGGTTAGGCAGGGTCCCTCATTGGCTCTCTTCAAGAGGAATCTTGATGAGTGGATGGGAGATCATAGGTTTACCCCAGGTATCACTTCTGTGTCACTGTTAGACAGAGGCACAGTATACTAACCTCGAAAAAGAGCATAGCAAAATTAATTTAAAATGGGTGGCGAAAGCCAAACATACTCTGGCTAGGCTTATAAATGCCCTAGGGCAGACAGCCTAGTATGAACCTATGAACCTATGAAATAGGAATTATCTGAGGGACTGGGCTAGATGCAATTCCATGGCTCCAGAGCAATCTGTCTAACTGCCACTTTACTGACAAAGTCTAATCCTCACTCTCTCCCTCAGCTAATTTCAGGGAAGGTGTCCCATAAGGGTCTGTCTTCAGTCCCCCCATTTTCCATCTCTGAAAATAAGCTTCCTCTTAACTTCTCTCATCTTTCTACTTTGTACTTTATGCAAATGACAGTCACATGGATCCATTAGAGTGAAATCAGTCTCCCAGAGTACTCCAAAATGAACTTTAAGCTGATTTCATCTCCATTCTACAATGGAAAACATGATTTTTGCACCAAATAGAACCTTCATAAAACTCATTCACAGCTGCAAATATTTGATCATAACACTACTATCTTAGAAAGTCCTACTACTTTCAAATACCTGGGTCTGTGGCTATACTAATCTCACATATTGTGAAAACTTTTCCAAGGCCCAGATATTGTTTATAATACCCACTTGTTTCTCCTGATGACTAATGGATTGTCATTTCCTTCTATTATGTGCTACAGTTTTTGCATTGCATTCACTATACCCATCTTCCCTATGTGGCTGAACAGTACATTTGCAAATTTGGGGCTGCTATTCCTCACATTTCCATCAGCAATGCCATTTTATTCCATGCAACTTACATATATTTCCTCTGCCACAGAAATTCCTGAATTTCTTCCTTAACATTGCCCATTGTGTTTTCATCAACCATTTCTGAAAAAAAGCCCATTCACAATTATCAATAGCACAAGGCCTGTATTTTTTGGTCCAGGTCTATGACTATCAACTTACATTTCCTGACTGTATCTGTTATGTAATTAACATGTATTTTCATGTTTCTAATACTGATTTTCTTAAAAGTATTTGCTAAACATCTTTCCAATAGTATACCCACAAGCAGGGATATTTCTTTAACAGAAAAAAGGTTGGTAATCTATATTCAAAATCTTGGTTTTATTTTATAACATGAGATAAGCTGAAAATTCCTTAAGATGTGGGATAATAACTGTAAGCCTTGTTGAGCTCTGTTAAAGTAAAATGTCAACCAAAAATAAAAGTTATTTTTATCAGACTACTCTCCCTGTTAGGATTTTGCATTTAGGGTAATTTTATTTGCTTGTTGAGGGGGTTCTAAACAGAGGAGCATCTTTCTAATGCCTTGTTAATCTGCAGAAAATCCTGCCTTGAAACCCCTTCTAGTCAAGTCATCATGCATGCTTTTACTTAAGTGTATCTCCTGTAACATAACTACTTTGTGCTCTCTGATAGTACTTCATCCCGCTCGGTATCATGGAGAAACTAGGACTGGTCTCAATATCCTCTGGGTAGAGGACAGTGAAACCAGTCCTGGATAGGATTCCAGGCTGTTGCAGAAAACGCACACACACCCACCCATACCCACACACCTGCACAACCCCCCCCCACAAAAACACAAACGTGTACATGCACAATAAATACATACTAAAACACACACACACACACACACACACACACACAGCCTCCCCCACAAAACACAAAGTTATACATGCACAATAAATACACACGCAAACACACACACACACATAAACGCACACACACACACACACACAGATAAACATGCACACACACACACACACACACACACACACACACACACACACACACACACACACACACACACACACACACACATACACAAACAAAAACACACACACAGGCACAATATTTTGTACATAGGACATGCACCTTTGTGAAATTTGGAGGATTGCAATGTCAAACATGTCATACTGTTAGAATGTAGTAGGAAATTAGAACATCTACCAAAAATCCATATGGTTAATAGAATGTTATGTAGACTCCATAAAAAAGATGAACAAACTCTGAGAGAAAGCAAGTCTAGCTAAGAGCACTACTGTGTCACCCCATTTTTCCTAAAGCAACCAATCCAGGTCCATGGCATAAAGGGATAGAGCCTGACTACAGCATAAACAACCTGAATTTGATTAGTGGCACAGGTGCCTGTAGGGCCTGACAGGGGTGAATGGAAGTAAGTTGCTGCTGCTGGCTCACTCACCCCAGGAGGGAAGAAGGCAGTTCCAGCTTGCCACATGAGTGACACCCAGCAGGGGCACTAGATGATACATCCGGTGCTATCCAGAACTATCAGGCAATGACTGCCCAAGTACCTTCACACTGCAAGTTGAGGGGAACTCAATAAGCAGAGGCATGCTTCCTCCTGAGAACAGAGGAAAAGCAGAGCTCAAAAATGGTGCCAAAAGGGGAAAGGGGTGCATCCAGGGATGACGGTGGGCTGTCCTGCTGGACTAGCAAGCTAATTTGCTCCATACCACCTAATAGTCACTCACAAAGGGGAAAGAGGTGCATCCAGGGATGACGGTGGGCTGCCCTGCAGGACTAGCAAGCTAACTTGCTCCATATCACCCAACAGGCACTAGTGAGTGAAGGGTCAATTGCAACTTTTGCTCAGAAACAAATGGGCCACAACAATCTCAGTCTCACCTTGCACAGGAGTACCTGGCTGTAGTCCCCCCAGAATGAACGGATCACGGAAGTGCAGGTGAGAGCCATCAAAGGAGATCTTGCATGGAGCAAAAAAATATAAAACAAAGGTAGCAACCACTTTAATGTTTTATGTTGTTTTCATAGCCTCATAAGTACAACTGTACCAGTGTTTAGGACCTAAGGCCATCAAGGAACATAGACTGTTCAATACACCCACTGAATTTGTGTATAAATTTATATCTCAACCCAGTTTTCTAAATTCACTTTAAATATTTTTTCTTTGAGACTTCTCATATATTCTAAATTTATACAGATCCTTTTCTCATAGTTATATAGATCTTCTCATTTGTAACACAATATTTTTATATAAGTATAGGCCATTTGTTTGCTTTTTTATGTTAAACTCCATGGAGATAAATGAACAAAACAGATGCTTCTTTACAAGTCAGTTGTAAATGAGGCATAGAATAAGGAAACAGAGGTAAGGTTTAAGTGGAGTGACAGAATCTTTGGGATAAGTAGTATGCAATGAACAAACACGATTCTTGCAAAAGCAAGAACAGATGTTGTCTTACCGCAGTAGAGTTTTTTGCTCCATTTAAATGAAAATGGCTCATATTCCCTTGTATGTCACTGAAACAGAGACCTGGCAGAAGTACTGATGCTATTATGCACCTGCTTGTGTTACAGTTTTGTCTGCTAAATTCTATCACGATTCACTGGTTTTATACATATAAACCACACAGTGTTTCCGTTGGAGCCATCCCAGTGTGCAGAATGCAGACAAACTAATAAGATTATGTCAGTATGGAGCCATCCCACTGTGCATAATGCAGACAAATTAATAAGCCTACCTCTCCACTACCTGCACTGTCAGTGGATCTGTCTTTATTCATACACACAACAAACTTCTCCACTTTCTATACATTGCCTCACATCTATGTGAGGTGCATAGAGATACAGAAGATGGCTTTACTTAAGTTAGATCATTTCTGTCTGCTGCATATCAAGGCACAACAGTTCCATACAAGCAATGACAAATCATTAAAATTATTTTTATGTTTAAAGTCAAGGTATATGTAAAGCAAAGAAAAATGCTTTATTAATAAATCCACTACAGTGCAAAAATAGGTTGTAAATATAGTGGGATATAGAAATCTGGGGTAATTAGTATAAAGGATGTGTTTCTCATTTACAACCCTTAGAGCACATCCTTTTTTTCATTTAAAATAAAAAGCTTAGGAAGAATTATTTTCCTCTGTGTATGCCATAATACTGGCAGAAAACAAACAGTAGCTGTCAAGATAGGGGTTTCTTCATTATACTTAATATCTGAGCATTCAGAACCATAACATAAGGTCAGAAAGGGGATCACTTACTTTTTTCAGAAAAAAAAATGTTTAAATATTGCAGTCCATATAGTTATTGATAAGGAATCTTTGTATACATTTTCTTTGCCTAAATAATGTATGTGCCCTTAAAATAGATTAATCTCAAAAGAGCAGGGCTAAATTTTAGGGCAAAAATAAAAGTGCTATGCATAAATTATAGCATTTGAGAGGTGTGTTCTTCATTTGGTAACATAATTTTGATTTACCGACTGACCTGCATATCCTTATTTTCCTGGGTTATAGCAATTAACTACTGAGTTCTACAATAGGTATACGGAGTGACTTAGACCAGACTAGTGTGCCAAATCCAGCAATATTCCTTACTAAAGACAATGTTATTGTGCTTATTACTATGTCAGAGGAAGTAGCATGCACACAGAGCTTGTGCTTTAAACAAAAGGAAATATCAGTGTGCACAAAAATACATTTCTGAAAATCTGTCATAAATAAAAATTCAAATGAATAGAAAACAGTCTATACACATGACTGATTCTTGTGCATGACAATTCTTTCCTAGCAGGACATATACTGCGTGACTTATATTCATTTTCTCACCCTGAATGCAAAAGAAAGGTTAATAAGAAAGAAATGCTGTGTTGGAGGCTTTTTCCCTTGGCTTCCACTGAAATAGGGCACCTCTGCATAAATCGACTGTCCCAATAAACAAATGCCAATGAATAAACAAATAATAACTCTAAAACACAGCTATTTCAAGAACTATGAATATTTACAATTCACGTTCTTCTAAAATACTACCATGGGAATGTAAGACTGCATATCTTAATATCCTTGCAGATTAATAGCCTAGCAAGTACCTATATATATTTTTAATGTACAGAAAAAATCAGCCCACTTTCCTTTACTACATGCTTTGCCAAGACAATAACCTGTGTCACCATTGTCTGGCATGATCTCCTTGATGTAATATCACACTATACCTCAACTTCTTTGCTCAAGAATTCTGGACAAAACCAAAAATAATGGAGGACAAAGGCCCACATGAGTAAATATTTTTAATTATTACTCTGATTCACATAGACATTTAATAGAATAACAGGTTTTGCACAATACTGACATTATTGACTGATTTAAATACTCAGTAATTTACCAAAAATAAAACATTTTATGAGGAACAGGGGAAACATATGAGGCAAAGTCATAGACGTTCTGTAAAATCAGCAACAGTTTGATAGGCATTTGCCATATTGTCTTAAGCCCAGTATCCCACTGGCCTTTTGACATGCTAGAAGTCTGTTCTTTAGCAGTGTTTCCAGAAATGTGTGCACAGTTAAGGTCAAACTGTACAAGTGTTAATTTTCAGTCACTGTTTTGCTTCCTGTGAAGGGGAATCACGTCAGCTAATCTTCATGAAGTTTAGCCCTTCCAATAACTTGCCAGACTGGTTATTTAGAGTCCTTTCCATCAGGCCACACTTAGCTTAAAACTTGAAGTTCCTTCATGGGCATTTCCTACGTCAGTAAACTTTGACCATCTGTTTATTTCAGTGACTTATATTTACTGGAAATGGTACTTTTGCAATGCGTTTCATCTCTAAATACCGAGAAGCATTGATACTGTAACTGCTTTTCCAGTGTCATTCTCTGTTGTATTTTAAGGTTGACAGTTCCTCCTTTTGCTTGTTTGATATTTTATGTACCTACAAAATGTTTTTTTTTTTTCAGTTTTCTTGATTGAATTGGCTATCCTTTCATCAGTTTTGGAATTTGATGTTCTTGCTTTTCTCTGCTTTGATTTGTATTGTTGCCTTCCTTGTATTTTGTTTCACTGTATTTCTTGCAACTCACACATCTTTCATAACTTTTAATATCTTCCCAATGGAGAAGTATAGTGATTCATTCATTCATTCTGTCTCTCTCTCATTTACATGGCAGATTCACCTGTCCTCATCTCCTCACTCCTCATTTGTACTTGCTACAGTTTTTCTGACACACTACCACATGTCACTTTTGTTTGGCATGACTGTGTAGTTTAACTGTATTTTGAGATGTTTTTTTTTGGTAACTTTCTTCCCAGTTGCTGAATGACTTGAGGCCTAGGCTTATGTCTCCCTCTATATCTGACAAAAATTCATTTAAAATTCCTTACTTCCTGAGTAGGCTTAAATACTTATACCTTTGGTCTAGCCATTGCAGGGCATGAAAAAATGTTCCTTCTCTTCGCACTAACTGTATTTGATGTGTTACAATTATCCTCTGGCATATACTACTCTCACAACAATAATACTTGACATTTTTTCTATCATCCAAGTTATGCATACATTCATATGCCACATTTCATCATGAGGACAAGCTCTCTGTATATTTTATTTTACATATTTCCTCTTGAATTTGTTAACCAGGGTAGAGCGCTGATCCTATTGTACCCATGTTTGTCTCAGTCTGGGGAAAACAGAATAGTTACATGACATTATATACAGTGAGAATAACAAAATGCAACATATACATGTATTACATACAAAGTGAATATCACAGTTGGCGTTAGGAAGTAAAGGCAATAGATAAATGACATATACAGAGTGATTCAAATAACACAAAATATTCATGCATTAAATATATAGTGGCATCAGAGCTCATATGCTGAAGGAATCACAGTCAAAAATACAGTCAGAGCAAGGTAAGGAGATCGAAGAAAGGAATGGAGAAGTTCAATTATACGACCAGAGAGAGCAGTTGCATTTTACTAGGGTCTTGAAATGTAGTTTTACTTGTGAATGGAAAATGGGGTAAGAGGAGTGATTCTTAAGAAAAGAAGGGAGACATTATCTCAGTTTAGAACCAAGGACTGAGAAAATATGATCTCTGCACTGAAGCCTAACTTGAGGAGTTTGGAGGAGAGGACATGACTGGTTAAGATGTCTAAGGTTGTATATTGGTACATCTCTGAATAGTCTGGAAGCTAGTGGATGAAAGGTGGCACTACTGATAAATTTTAATAGTTGAAAGGCAAGTAGAAAGTCAGCACATTGTTTCACAGGTAGCCAGGTAGATTTTGCGGTGGGTTTGCAGTGGTGTTTATTTCTTGGTGTGAGAGTGGTGAATCTGGAAATGGCATTTGAAATGGACTGAATGTTGGATATTTCTTTTGGAAACTGCAGCAATTGGGAATAGACAATAATCTAAACGAGCCAGTAAGATACATCTACCTATGGCATTTCTACATGGCTTAGATAGAAAAGGGAAGATTATTTTAGCCCAGAATAAGAGAGATGATTGCATGTTTGTGTGTGTTCGTGTGTGTGTGTGTGTGTGTGTGTGTGTGTGTGTGTGTGTGTGTGTGTGTGTGTGTGTGTGTGTGTGTGTGTGTGTGTGTGTGTGTGTGTGTGTGTGTGTGTGTGTGTGTGTGTGTGTGTGTGTGTGTGTGTGTGTGTGTGTGTGTGTGTGTGTGTGTGTGTGTGTGTGTGTGTGTGTGTGTGGTGCAGGTGGAGCTGCACATTTAGGAAGGGGTCCAATCAAAGCTCTAAATATTTGAACGAGGTGACATTTTCAGTAAGGACATGAAAATCAAACTGAAGCTCAAGTTCAAGACGAGACAGAGTGGTTGGAGCAGAATAGGACCATGTCATCATCATACAACAGGAGAGAAAGATGGGGTAAGTCAAAAGGAAGCTTGTTAATGTACATGGGAACGAGGACAAGTGTCACAATACATCCCTGAGGGCCACCATTCTGCAGAGAAACTGATGTACATACAGGCTGGTGAAAATACAGATGGCATTGGCATTTCCAATGTCCAGTGTGAGCAACAATATTTCCTCACCTCCTTGAAATCCAATTCTAATTTGTTTTTCTCCTTTAGATCCACCCTCTTCCTCTCGCATACTTTATATCCTTGCATGCTCACTGAAAACGCGGGGCTCATCATATATCCAGTTTCTGTTCACAGTAATAGAACATTATTCTTTCATTAGAACCATAAGACCAGGTAGCTATTTGTCTAAACTGTAAACACTGGTACTTAATAACTTTCATTTTAAAATATATCCTGTATCCTGTCCACCTTTTTCTCCTCCATGTTGATATCAGGTGTATTTTTCTCATTTGCTATTGAATGAATTATGTTTCTTATATGATATGTACATCAAAAGCAATCATAATTTGAAGAAAGTGGCTTGGACTTCCACTGCTATGTTTCTCTTTGACTCCCCACCACCTTTGTCTAGTTTAAATGCTTTTGAGTAAAAACAGATAAGTCCATCACATAAAATGCTGGTTCCCCTGATGATAGTGACAACTATACCTATATGAATCTGTTTTATTCTTAAATGGTTTCCTACTTATAAAATGCTAAACATGATGTCACTATAAGCCTGCATTACTGTGAGATTGAACCCAATTCCCAGTGAAGCCATATCCACTCATTCAAATCCACTCTTTCTTCAGCAGTTGGTAAATTATTCGCTGGTATCCATAGTGGGATGCATGCTTTATTATTTCTATCCATGCCTGCTGATCATCAAGCCTTACTTCTACTATCATCCATTCTCTCCCCTTTATGGGATGAGAGCACAACTGGGATGTTGTAATTATGCATACAGCCATCACATGTTTTTTTTTTCATCTTTTAGCCCTAATCATTCTCTGGCAGTAATTCCCAAGAGAGCAGTACAAGGGCTGTCACTGATTTCTGTCAGTAATGCTATCCCCATAGTCATACTCTCTGGAAGCAGATATGCTTGATTATCCTCATGTTCCATCAGACTAAGTGTACATCCTGGAGTACATGCTGCCAACCATCAACAGCCCTGAACCCCAAGCAGAGAGGGGAAGTGAGGAGAGCGGGATATGCCTCTTCATTCATCTCCCTCTACAGCCAGTTCCCCCAGTGCCCAAATCACTAACTGAACCCATATATTGTGTGCAATAATCAGAATTCTTCCATCTACACTACAGAGCTGACTGGAACATCTCAGACAATATTGTAGTCTGGTTACATGTTTAAGGCTACTCCCTATGTTAAACTCCTGCACTGCTTCTACCTGAGCACCACATAGCCATTTATGCCTAGATGGACACTAGTATATAACATGCTTTCCTGCATGAGACTAAGTTAAAAGTTCAAATTCAAACTGGCCAAGCTGCCATAGTGACTAAAAAGAGATGTGATAGCAAAATGTCTGAAATATTCTTTTTGTGGGGGAATTCTCTCATAACTGCCATGCAAGAAGATTGCCCCCCACCCCCAGCAAACTCAGGAATAAAATACACTCCAAGGTCACTCCTACTCAGAAAAAGAAAAAAAAAAAACACTTTTGTCTTTCTTGAATGATATGACAAGTCATTTGGGCTGTGTTTGAACCCATAACCTAGTCCCTCAGTGCGCATTTGGTGCCACAGTTTAGAGATTCATTCCATGTCTCTCACAGCACATACCAGGCACATAACTTTCCACCTTATCATTTTCTTCACTTATATCTACCCTCCAAGCAAAAACAAAATGCACTTCAAGGCCGTTTTACTCTACTCTTGAGTAACCTTCCTCCCCATGTACAAATTTTCTGAGGGGTTAACAAACATCTTCCATATTCTTTACAGCTGTAGTTTCCTCAGATGAATGCAGTATTGCCAAACAGTGCAATAATTATGGGGAGGTATACTTAGAGGCATGGATGCTATTTTACCACCTGCACCCTTGCGGGGCCCACTGTGATCCAACTATTTATTTCTTTTGGCAGTTCCAAGGGTGTGGAGAAAGTCTTTATAGTCCCTCAGTAAGAGATGTGGTTGTTTGGCCTTTTACTGCCTCTGTATGCCGAGGAAAAAATGTACTTTCACATTCCTGAACAATAACTGCAGATGGAACAATGCCACATCTTTCAAAATTTCTCCATGGACATCACTGTTCTGCACGCAGTGCACTATAATACCTCTACAAGTATTTCAGTACACCATTTCCAAAGGCATTGTACTGTAGGTGCTACATGCACCACTCTCACAGGTAATGCACTGTACCACTCCTTTAGGTACTGCAGTACAAAATTCCCTGAGGCATTGCACTGTACCATTTCTGCAAGTACTACAGTACAACACTTCATCAGACAACACACTGTACCACTCCTTTAGGTACTGCTGTACAACACTCCCACAGGCATGGGAACTAACTTTGGGCCAGGGAATCTTCTTGGGCTAGACTCCAGGGCCATTAGGCTAGTACACACCTATGGACTATACCAGTTCCAATATCTCTGTAGAGCACCACTGTCACTTGCATTGCACTGTTCCACTCCTGTAGGTACCGAGTACAACACTCATGCATACAATGCACTGTACTACTCCAGAAGAAATTGTAATGCAGCGCTCCCACAGGCAATGCATTGTACCACTTCTACAGGCTCTGCAATACACCAGTCACACAGGCAATGCCCTGTATAACTCCTGCAGTTATTGCAATGCATCACTCCTGCAGGTAATGCACTGTATTACCCATGCAAGTATTGCAATGCACCACTCCCATAGGCAACATATTCACTACTTCATGTACTTCAATGCAGCACTGCTACTACAGGCAATGTACCACTCCTGCTTCATCTTATCAGCTTAAGTTTTGTTTGTTTATGTAGCATTATTTACTTTTTTTTGTCCGTGACTTTTATTTTCTTTAGAACTTTCCATTTATTTGCTTTATGGTCAAAATTTGCAGATCCCTGCAGACATTTACTTATTTGTGCAATACAGAGGCAGGTGATGAGTCATAAAGTCATTGATCTTGACTTATTTTTAATGGAAATTAGTTACTAGGGCCTAGTGGAGGGAACATTTTTTCATGTGTTTTTTTTTCTGAAATTGCAAATCTTCCTGGACACAATTAAGTTAAATAAAAAAGGAGGAGGAGACTAAGTAATGAAGGAAGGAAATATGACAATATTTCAGTAAAGTGAGAGTTATCTTATGCAGCTAATTACAGGTACAGGCGGAACAGGCTATAGCAGAGAATACGACACTATGCATCAGAGAAAAGATGTTGTGATGTTCCTTAAGTTTCTGTGCCAGTATGTATATTACAGAAAAAAGTATTCTAATTTGTCCTTATTTAAACCCACATGTCACACAGCATGGTAGCAACATTACTGAGGAAGTGTAACCGGAGTCAAAGATTAGATATCTGCTGTCTAAGTACCTGTTCCCATCCAAAACTGGTTTGCCAGATTCTTGGCTG
This sequence comes from Protopterus annectens, assembly GCF_019279795.1. Classification (NCBI taxonomy): domain Eukaryota; kingdom Metazoa; phylum Chordata; order Ceratodontiformes; family Protopteridae; genus Protopterus; species Protopterus annectens. Next base: position 1,920,335,171 of record NC_056725.1, read on the forward strand.
TCAGCTCATAAAATGCTTGCTTTATCAATGAGGAAGAGACAAGTCAGTTTATTAATTTTATGTATCCATTGTTAACTAGGTTAGTCCCACTAGTCTAGTAACCTCTCTTCAGGGGAGACCCGAGGTGGTATTTATGGAAATAAGTAACCAGGAAGAAAGTAACCAAGTTCAACTCACTGTTCATAAACCAATTAAATCAGCCGGGTATTCTCTGTATTCTCACCCCATAGCTAAAATATGGAACACTATGGCCACATCTATAAGGACAGATATACCCCTCAAATCCTTTACACATTCTCTTAAAAACTAAAAAATACATAGTTCTGCTTATGCTCTTCACTAGGTTAATCAAATAACTCCTTAGTGTGTAGCTGTAACAGCATCATCCTCCATCTTGCTATTACATTTTATACACTTGATAATTTCTTGCACCTTTTACCCTATACATTACACTACTATTAGCACTATATAGTCTCCTAACTCTTCTTTCTCCCTTTTGCTTTTTCGCTATCCATACCCCACACTTTACTAATAAACACATACGTTTCGATCTCCTAGTTTCCCTGTCCTGTAATTCCCCTTCTTTCTCAACCCTGTACTGTAAGATATGTGTACTAAGTACATTATAACAAACAAAAATTATATAACTATCAAGCAGAATCATACTGATCTGAATTATATAATTGTAAAGACCACTTATCTCGTGTATATAGTCTCTTCAGTAATATCTAGTATCTATAATTAATGTGCAAGTATGTTTCATCTAATATATGTAAAAATTATGTGCTATCTATTATTGTATATTCTTTCTTTACATGAAAACATTCATTATTGCTCTGTAATAAGCTAACTGTCTCTGGAGCTTTTCTGCCCAGACCTCCTCTGAAAATGGGCACCTATCGAGTAGGGCTTTTCTAGCAAAAATATGTCAAATAAAAAATAAGAACAATAAATTAATTTGACTAGGGCATCAGGGAACCATCCCCAATTTTTTTAGGTGCTATACAATCTTTAATATCTAACTGAGATACCAGCTACTCAGGCAAATGAAACTTCAGGTTTAATGTCCCATCTGAACAATAATGCACCCAAGAGTACAGTGCCGCCAATACTAAATAGCAGCATTAGAACTTTGCCTAATTGGTGTGGGAATAGAACCCACAGCTCTCTGCACCAAAGGTTACTGTGCTACCTATTGCACCACTGAAACGATGTACTGAGAGTTATATCAGTTCAGACTGGGAAGTGGGTGACAAGAGCATATAATAAGGGCTGACCTATCACCTCTTCTTACACCAATTAAATACTCTACCATAATACTGGATTGTGATGCTCTAAGGATTGAAGTAAAATAAAAAAGCCAAACTAACAGTGGATAATTTTCTGAAAAAGGTAAGGCATGAGGCATGACCTTAAACTCTAACCAGAAAATCACTGCCAATGACTCCACACATGAATAAAATTAGTCTGCCTGAAATGTGCCATGGCATTGCATGCTGATAAGCAGGCTTTGGGGTAAAGCACCTAATAGCTAGCCCTATTAAGCAAAGCTAGCACATTGTGATATATTAAAATATATTTAATATAGTAGTATTAGACATCTGTTTCAAAGAAGGTTGCAATTTTTGGAAGACATATAGGGATTACTGTGCAGTGATGGTAATTGTTTAATGTCTCCTGTGATAATGCAGTCTAGTAAACTGCACTTTGCAGGGCAGGGGTCTGCCATGACAGAACAGCTTTTAGGAGTGATTGGTATTATTCAACTTCCCTAATTGGGAAATAGTGTCATAGTTGATTAGCAGGCTGTATTATGCTTTAGAGAATGGGCGGCCTGTAGTTTGCTCCCTGACTGGAGAACAAACATTCTCCAGGAGGGTGTTAATCTACAGGTAATGCCTGCTGAAAAATGACCAAGCCTGAAATAATGTGGGACAAATGCACAGAGATATTGCTTAAATATTGCTCTTATAAACTTAGAAAGTTGCTAGAATATCAAGGTTTGTGTTAAAATGCATTTTCGTAAGGAAATTAAGTCTGAAACTCAAACGCATGTCATTATTCAGAGACTTTAATCTTTAGATCATCCCAGTGATTTATCAAGAAAGAAATATTTTTTATTAGACAAAAATCTGGACATTCTGCAAAAATATGTATAGCTGAGAGGTGTGCTCTTAACTGGAGAAGTCTAAAATAAACAGGGGACAAAGGCTCAAATAGGAACTTATTTTAAATGATTTGGGTTAGCATGCATTTTCTGAAGGGTGTGTGTGTGTGTGTGTGTGTGTGTGTGTGTGTGTGTGTGTGTGTGTGTGTGTGTGTGTGTGTGTGAGAAAGAGAGAGTGAGTAAGCTCCACCACTAGCAGCAGTAAAGAGGTTCAATACCTCTGGGCCTTTCAGCTTAAGAAATCTGGATAAAGCCTAAAATAAAGGGGAAACACAGGCTCTAAAATAGGAACAGATTTATTTATTGCTCTTAAAATTACAAACTTGCTTAAACAAAAGGATTTGTGTTAGCATGAATTTTCTGAAGGAAATAAAAGTCTGAAACTCAAAAGTATGGCATTATTTAGTGACTTCTATCTCCAATGACTGGCAACAAACCAAGTGTTTTAGGAGTAAGAGACCAAAAAATAAATACCTGGTTATTTTTTAAAGTGTTATATTTTGGATGTAACACCATTAACATATACTACAGCAAGTTTGAAACATTAGGCGGAAGAACTATTTTACATCAAAAATATATAAAAAAATAATATAGTAATAAAAAATAAATAAGTGAAATACAACAATTTTACAGACAACCCATTCTCTAAGTGCAATAATGCCCTCCAGGATGTGTGTTATTCTGGAAATAATGCCATTCCAGGGGTGTAGAGGCCCTCTGCTGCAGCTGTTATTTCCACAATAGCACACACCCTGTTCAGCATTATTGCTTACTTACCAATGGAAATTTTGCCGTCACCTGAAAGACTATTGTAGCTTATTTAAAAGGCAGAGGGCATAATTTATAGCCCTCCTGTATTCCTAAGGTCCAAGTGGATCAGTAAGGATTCTCTCCCACTGCACCCCACATTCCATGATTTGTACCAATAATACCAATAAGGTCCCTTCTCAGAAACAAAAGTTGTTTTTTGTTTCTACAAGATGGTACAACTATCAGAGTAGTATATTGAAGTTTCATATGTGTGTGAGAGCAGATCTTTTGATTTGCGACCACAGCGGCCAAATGAAATGGTGGTATAATGACATGACCAGTAAGGCAGGCTTCAGTACAACCAAGTAGGCCCATTTAACAAAGCCAGGACAGATACACTCCCCATGCATCATGGAATACCTAGTGCTAGTTAATAATTCTAATCACCTTACTGTTAAAGGTAGTACCTTCAAGGCTGAAATAGGTTCCTGGAAGTGTCATTTAACCATTTACACAACTTAGTATTTTGATGTATGGATCAAATAATATAACATTTTCTCTGCAAGTACAGAATGAGGAACAGCTTTTGCTAGCCATAAACTTCAGAGTTGGTTATTTATTTTGGAGGACTGGCCAGGGATGGAGAATCAGTTTGTTGGAGGCTTCATCTCTTTTCTGTGTAGGGTTGAGAAACCTATTTCTATGACAGGCCACCTGATCTCTAGCTGCTAGACGTTTCTTAGACCAAGCTACCAACAACTTTCTGTGCAAATGCCAGCATGTGGAGACACATGTATACGCCTTATTCCGCACCCATTTCATATGTTTGCTTGCAAAGTATGAACACATCCCAAATAAGCCTGTGTGCATACATACATACATACAGTATACTATTCCATCCATCAGTCATTTGCTCTTACCTCTCAGTAAGACAGGGTATAAGGGGAGATAAGGATTCAAAAAATAGACTGACTTCAGGCCAACTGATATGACAGAACCCATAAAACTAGCAGAAGTGATGCCACTGATAACAGGGTTTATTGTCTCTGTTTAAAATAATGCCCGAGCATGTTTAATTGTACAAATGTTAGCAACTATATCTTGGTTGCTGCTAGTCCCATGAGCCAGTCCATACCGTAATCCAAGTTGAAAAAAAATTGTAATTTTTGTCCTCTTTTTCTCTTTGAGGTATGTAGTCCAGATTTTTGCAGAATGTACATATTTTGCCTCAAATTTTTTCTCTGTTCCTCATAATTCTTGGGTTTCTGGCAAATCATTGACAAATCTTTGAAGACTGAAGTTAGACAAATAATGGCAGACATTTCAATTTCAGACTTTATACTCAAATTCATGTAAATGCAAAATCTGTTATTCTATAAACTAAGTTTATAAGAGCTGTATTTAAAAATTGTCCCTATTTTAAGGCCTTTGTCCCCCCATTATATATAGATTTGTACAAATTTCTTGTTCTCACAAGTTAAGAGGTATGTAGGGCACTGTTAAGCTTGGGAGCACTTTCTGGTTAAGTGGCTTACTCAGTTACACTTTTAGGCAAATGGAAGCAATCAAATCTTACACAACAGGAAGCAGTTCAGTAACAAATCATAGCATTAATTTACTCCATCTGCTGCCATATAGTGTACATATTGTACAACAACGATTTTTATGTTACATTTTACATTACTGGTTTGATACTGTAGTTCAAATGTTTTGAGATGTGATTTACTGTTGTTTAGCTTGTATTTTGTTATTACATTATTATGTGATTATGTTTTTCTGAGTTCACAATTTCAGGCTGAGCCTGAAAAAGCAGCCAAGTGGATCAGTACCGTGATCTGGTTAATAAATGCATACAAACAAGCAAAGATAAATAAGCAACAAACAAACCAACAAGTAGTCAATAATATAAGTCACAGCATGACCCAAGATGATGAGCAGGAATTTATGGTTCATCTTGCAAGGAGTTAGAAAAGAAGACCCTATTATTTGGGGTAAATTTCTTTTTAGCAAGTTGGATCATTCCTTGAGAAAGGGTATGGTGGAAGATTTTGATGGCAGAGGATTTTAGTGTCCTAAGTGGAGACTATACTAGAATCCTGCCAGGTCTACCTACTTCATGGGTGAGAGTTGGCATTTTGTCTGCAGAGTAGGGACATTATAAGCAGCAGAGACATTTACTCATGGGGTATCCGATGTTGCCATGTGGATATAGCTTACTTTTCTTAGAATTCCTGCAGTCCAGAGTATAATAAATCAGCACAGCTCATTGTAGTAATACAAGAAGAGTGTGATGAAGTATCACTCATAGAAGGGGCGTGAACAATTTTAAGCCATGGGCATGTGTCAACTGTGTATGAACGGCATGAGTACAGGTGAGATAGCAGTAGAATATGAGAGATATCTTTAAATGCTAACAAACTAATTACAAGGAGTTGCACATAACGTGGTGAAATTATTTTCTAGAGACTTCTGTCTGAACAGAGGCCTTATGAGGCTAGTCACATCCTCAGTATCTGTTGTGTTTGCTTACCATCCTAATACAATGCAGTATCAGAAGTGAAGAAATAGTTCCAGAAATGGAGAATTATATCTACAGAACTGGAGAAATGCAATCGCTTTCAAGACTGTGTGCATTTGCAAGTACATAAGTATATTTATCAGTTTAAAAAAAATGCTTCAGTGGCAGCCCCTGAAATAATCTTGCTGCATGCAAATGTAAGAGATGACTAGAAGGTTTGGATATAAAAGTTATTTTGTTTTTATCACTGTAAGTGGACTAGCCATTATACCAAAAATGTACTCTGTATTATATTCCTGCACATTAAAGAGGAATAATCACTAAAGGTAGACAGATATTTTACTTTTCTTGAAGAGGAGAAAGCCAAAATAGCTACACACACACACACACACACACACACACACACACACACACACACACACACACACACACACACACACACACGAACACGTACACACACATACTCTCACACGTGCGGGGACACACATGCACAGGCACACACATACGCACACATAAACACACACAGACAGACACACATACACATACGCACGCGCGCACACACACATATAATCACACATACACAAACACATACACAGACACACACACACACATACACACACACACACACACACACACACACACACACACACACACACACACACACACACACATACATACTCACACATGCACACACACGCGCGCACACCTACACACGTGCACACATACACACTTATGCACACACACACACACACACACACACACACACACGCATACAGTCACGCACGCACACACACATATGCACACATACACACATGCACAGACAGACACACACAGACACACACACACATACACACACACACACACACACACACACACACACACACACACACGCACACACACGCACACACACATATAAACACACTCACACTTACACCCATACACTCACAAAGACACACACACAGAGACACACACACGCACACCCATGCACACCAACACACGTGCACACATACACACTTACACTCACACACGCACACATAAACACATATGTACACAAAGCCCAGAATGAGTTTCCATTTAGTTTCCATTTCTTCATTATCAAAGTACAAAGCTCTAAACAGAATGCATATGTTTATGATAAGGAGATGAATAACAGAAATAAAAACTAAGGCAGAAATCAAAGAAAATATCACTGTAGTACTGTTATGCTTTGCTGGTGATCTCTAATAGTTTTACAGTGGTAATAAGCAGCTCAGAGATTGTCTTCAGATTGTAACACACTTTTAAACGGAGTACTCATTTCTGTCCATTTAAAAGTAATGTTATCTAACTGATAATTTCTCCACAGAAAAAAAAGTTTATGTTTTTTTTTTAAGAATGTGGGGCTACTATAGTGTTTGTAAGTGCTTTTTACTGTGTTTTTCTGTCAAAAAAGAAATGTAACTTTTGTGGACTGGTAGTTTTATTGAAATTGTTGTTTGGTTTTCCCCAGAATAGAGATACCACTATGGGCTTGACCATGGAACAGATTGTCACTCCCATATCCTTCTTCTAGCCACACAAAGAAAAAGTTAAGCAAACAGCCTTTGCAATGACAGCAAGCTAGCAATTTGCCTCAGTCACAGATGGCCATCTCTGCTGTGTCTATTTATTGTACCTCAGACTACTCATTTTTTACCCCAGATCCCTCTAGTGTAGCACCTACAGCCACTATGGACCGGTGGTTAGCCGTTTGGGCAATCTCTTCCATCTCTCTCAACTTTCTGATTTGAAAGCCTGCATTTGCACTTGTTTCTGTCCTGTAACTCATCGAGTGCAGATACAGATTCTTAGTTTTAGCACGTAATTTTGCTTATTCATGTTCAGCACTTGTTCAGAACTTGTAAGCACTAAATAAGCTACCAATTAATATAGCACTCAATCTTCCTCATTACCTAGAGGAAAACAGTTTTTGTACTTACTTTTCTTACTTGCTTAGAGAAAAACAGCTCTTGTACTCACTTTCCTCACTTATCTAGAGGAAAATAGTTTTTTATTCAGGCATGTCAAAGGGTCAGCCCCCAGTGTTCTCTCCTGTCTATCTGATGAATCTGTGCATCTTGAGGCAATGTAGAAATTGCCTCATGTACACAGACAACTCTCTCCTCCTACCACCCAACACTACAACCTGTGAGAGATGCACTTATCTAGCCAAACTGGAGGTAAAGCCCTCTCAAACCAAGACTAAACTTGACAGTCATGAGGAGAAGGTAAACATTTGCACCACACCACACTCATCACATAGTCTCACTAAATCTACACCACCAAAATCCACACATAGTAACACAAAAACATCTGTGGAGGCTCTCAATGATAATCTGTCTAAGCAACAGGGACCTCCAAAGCAGAAACTCAAGCAACCTCCATCCCCCAACACAACCCAAATGACACATAGCCCACAGACTCAGTGTGCCACTCAACCACAGCCAATAAGGCAAAACAACGTACCCAACACACTAGTCATAGGTGACTATATAGTCAGGCACACTGACGTCCCACTCACCAGGCTAAACAAGGAGAAGGTTACTGTCAGCTGCCTGTCGGGTTTCAGGATCCGAAACATAACCCACGCACTCAGGTCACTCCACAACAAGTACAGATATGACTCTGTCATTGTCCATGTTGGTGTGAATGATCTGAGATGTACCTCCCTAGACTACATGAAAAGAGACATGGAAGAGCTCTCTGATCTTGTAGCCCAGGCAGGTATGACCCTAACCCTGAGTAGCATTCTGACATTGCCCAGAATGATACCGTAGTGCAAGGACAAAATGACTGACTTCAACAATTGGCTAAGCTTCTGGTGTCATTCTAAGGGGATCCAGTATCTGTCTGCTTGGGATGACATGGTCGAAGGGCCACGATGCTTTGCCACAGATGGCCTGCACCTGTCGCCCCTGGTATTCTGGATACTGGCTAAAGCTATTGCTGCCCCTATAGTGCCTTTTTTAGGCAAGGTTCAAATAACAAATTCACCACCATAACAGAAACAGGCAAGCAAAAACTGAGGGTAATGCTACTCAATGCTAGAAGTCTAAATCTTAAAATACACTCACTCAAGGCACTCCTTAAAATGGAGAACATCGATATCTGTGCTGTGACTGAGACCTGGTTCAAGGCTCCAGAGAGCACCCCTGCACTACCAGGCTATAACTCATACCACACTTTTCGGCCATGTAAACTGGACCGAAACACCAAAGGCAGAGGTGTGTCCATATTCATTAAGGATATCCACACCTCCAGGCTAGTTGCTCAGCATAATGCATCCGAGGTTATCCAAGTGCAACTAACTCTTGGCAAATCTGCAATCCAAATTGTAGCTTGCAATAGATCCCCCATCATGCCCCAGGATTCCCACTCCCCTTTTCTTGATGTACTGGAAAATATTAGGGTTCAACCAAATACCCTAATAATGGGTTACTTCAACTACCACGCCATTAACTGGGAAAACTACTCATGTACCAACTCCTTAGCTCAACGCTTTCTGAAATTCATAAACTTGAATGCCCTGGATCAACTTATCCACACCCCCACCAGGGGCAACAGTATCCTAGACCTAGTCATTACCAACATGAGTGACTGGTGTTCCACACCTGAAGTCAACTCCTTGTTGGTCCGATCCGACCATAAGCTAATCACCCTTGATATCCCACTCCCCACCCCCAGTTAAGGAAACCACAGTAAACAATTTCTCCAAAGCCAACTTCATGCTTCTTAAGACAGAAGTGGTGAACTTCATGACACCCATGCAGATGGACAATACAGTTACAACTGCTGAATCCTACACAAATGCACTCTATAAGCCCTTACATGAGTGCATGGATCGTGCTATCCCAAACAGAACCAAGATGCTATGCTCCAAAAAAAGGAAGCCAGTCTGGTGGTCCCCTGCCATAAACAAACTGTACAACAGAAGTAAGAAACTGTTGCAAAAGAGAGTAAAATCCCATGGGTGGAGGAGCTACCTGGTTAGCCTCAGTAAGAAGTTGAGATCCCTTATAAGATCCTCAAAAGCTAGCTACAAAAACAAAATTGCCACTAATTCCAAGGACAACCACAAAGCATTCTATAGCTATGTCAATAATTTTGATGGCAACACCCAGATCTGCTCTGAGTTACAGCACAAAGGCAAGAAAATTACAGAACCAACTGATATTGCCAACATCCTGACAGATAGGTTCAGTGCTAACTTTACCCCCCTCTCACCCCCTAAAGGGCCCATATCTATACAGGAAGAATGCAGAGTCCCTGTAATCACAACTACGCAGGTAAAAGCTGCACTGTCTAAAGCCAAAAACACAGCATCCATGTGACCGGACAACATCCCAGGCTGCATTTTACACGAACTTCAGAACAATAATAGCCTTGCATCAGGCTTTGTGCCCACTGAATGGTGCACAGCAACAGTTATCCCACTCCACAAAGGGGGAGCCACCACTGATACCTGGAACTATCAACCTATTAGCCTGATGAGCCTAGTCTGCAAGGCCATGGAACGTATCATCATGAAACTCATAAACAAAGACATTGGTAACCTCCAAACTCTGTATCCTACCCAGTTCGGGTTTGTGAAAGGCAGATCATGCCTCCTGAACCTGATCGACTTCTTTGAGGCAGTCACCGAAGCTGTAGATGAGGGTAAAATGGTTCACACAGCCTATCTTGACCTTGCCAAGGCTTTCAATACCATCCCACATTCTGGAATTATAGCTAAACTCACTAAACTAGGTATATATCCCTACGTCACAAGATGGGTTGCCAACTGGCTCACTGACAGAACCCACATTGGAAAAGTTGCAGACTCCAAATCTGACCTCAAAGCAGTGACAAGTGGAGTACCACAGGGTTCTGTCCTGGGACGTCTCCTGTTTGGTATCTACTTCTCTGAAGTACAGGCTAACACAGAAGGCCTCTGGCTAATGAAGTTCGCAGATGACTGCAAACTAGGAGCCATAGTCAAGTCCCCAAATGATGTGGACATCCTACAGAAGGGCCTCTCTGAGACAGATGCCTGGTTATAGAGCCATGGCCTCAAGCTCAATGCCAAAAAGTGCAGTGTCATCCCCTTTGGTAAAAACTCTGTACCCATGAACTACCACATAGGCACATAGGCAGCAATCTACTTAACACCGAATGTGTGATAAGAGACCTTGGAACCCAGGTGGACAGTAGTCTCTCCTTTGATAGTCACTTCGCCACAGTAGTCAGGAAGTCCTTCTATGTGGCATACCTCATCATAAAAGGGTTCTCATTCAGGAAAAAAGAGGTCATTGTTCCCCTCTACTCGACACTCATTAGACCCATTATAGAGTACAACACCCCTTTTGGAATGTACCTCACAAGACATCTGCAGCAGCTGGAAAGGCCACAGAAATACCTCACAAAGAGGATTACTGGCCTCAAACAAATGCCCTACACTGACCACCTCAAAAAACTCCAGCTTTACTCCATAGCATATCGCCTATTCTGAGGTGATCTCTGCCGAAACATATAAAGCTATGTCAAACCCAGAGCTGTTGGACATGCTACACCTAAAGAAATCCCAATCCCTCTGGGCTACATGCTCTAGGGACCTAAACCTTGTCACCACAATAAACAGGACATGCTGGAGGGATAGATTCCTGTCCCAGAGACTTCCCATACTCTGGAACAGGCTACCCATCTATGTCAAGCAAAGCTCTTCATCAGCACTCTTCAAGAAAAATCTTGATGAGTGGATGGGAAATAGGAAATACACCCTGGGGATCACTTCTGTGTCTCTGCTTGACAGTGACACAGGAAAATAACTTTCTTGGGTGGTGTAAGCTAGGGAACCTTGTTGGCTAGGCTTATGTAGGCCCTTGGGCCGATAACCTAGTACCTACCTATGAACTTATGAACCTATATCTTCTGTTGCTGTTGAGATCCCTTTTGTGGGCAAGGGAGAGCCACTCTTGTTAGTCCTGGGAGAGGGAATAGGGAAAGTTTCCTTATCTCAGAATGCTGTGCCCATCTCTGTGGAAGCAGCGGCTGCCATTAGTTACATGGCTGGCCCCATTTTTCCTGTCAAAAAGAAACAGAAAACCAAGCATGTATCTCCGCCTCCTCAAATGTTTTTGGATAGGAGTAGTTTACTGGGACTGGTTCAGGATTTGAGTCAGGCTACTGATCCTTCTTGATGAGTATTTTCTGGTAAAAGAATGATGGATACAGAGTTTCCTGAAAAGATTCAAGATACTGAATCTGAACAGGAAGATGTAGGGATGGAGTCAGGGTTTTGTCCTCAGATTTCTGATTCAAACTCGCAGAGTTCTCTTTCTGATTCTCCCTGTGAGGGTTTCTCTTTCTCTGAAACTATTGCTAGAATGTCCTAGTCTTTTCAGTGGGAAAATGCTGAGGTTTCGCAGTCCCTCAAGAAATACTATGCGTTGTTACAGAAAGAAGTTTCTAAAACCTATACCCATTCTTCCTGCTCTCTCTGTTATAGAGGAAGGGTGTTTTACTTCCTGCAATTTTCCTGATAGTTAGCTTGCTACCCCTAAAAAGGCAGATGGGATATATAAAGTTCTTCAGTCTTTTAAATTGTTATATACTATTCCCAAATCTGACCCAGCAGCTATAGCCTTAATTGACTCCTCTTCTTGTAAGCACTTAGTTAATTCTAATCCTACATTTCCTAATAAGAACTGGAAAATTATTGATAGGTATAGGAAAAAGTGCATATATCTGCAACTTTCAATTTCAGAATCTTAAATTGTCAGGCTAATATGTTTTAATTTATTCTGACTTATTGTGAAAGCATGGGGAATCGTTTCTCTACAGTTTCTTCTTGCAGTGTGTGTGTGTGTGTGTGTGTGTGTGTGTGTGTGTGTGTGTGTGTGTGTGTGTGTGTGTGTGTGTGTGTGTGTGTGTGTGTGTGTGTGTGTGTGTGTGTGTGTGTGTGTGACTCTGATACTATTTCCGGGGCTATGACCACTGGTACTGTTTTAAGAAGGTTTGCTTGGCTGCATCCTCAGAACCTTCCACATGGCGTTAAAAATGAGAGTTTACATTCTCCCTTGGATAGAGATGTAGTGTTTGGTCCCTCTGCTGTATAGGTGACCAAAAACTGTAATGAGAGGGGTAAGCTGATCCAGGGAATCTCTAAGATTTTTCAGGCCTCTTTTTGCAAATTGCCCAAGGGATTTTCTTTTTCCTCATCCAATTTCAGCAAAAAAAAAAAAAAAAAAAAAAGAACCAGTTCCTCCTTCCCAGGTGGGAAAGGGGTTTTGTTCAAGGATGCTCCTAGTCCCAAAGAAAGAAAGATAACACTTGGAGACCAGTTCTGAATCTCTTTCCTAAACCTGTTTGTGATAGTGCCCAAATACAAAATGATGTCACTTCAAAACCTATCTCTTCTTCCTCAATCAAGTTTCCAGGTAACACTAGAGTTAACATATGCACATCACATATCATCCAGACTTCAGA